>NC_047123.1:27274851-27527351 GCF_902500255.1 Thalassophryne amazonica | reverse complement strand
TAATGGTTTAATAGTTGCCTGTGTCTCTGGCAGACGGCTGGTCTTGGAAAAGGCCCCGGCACAGCGGCGCTTTGTTAGGCCATGCGTATGCTGTCTAACGAGCCATGAGCGATCGCTATGATCTCGCCACAAATAATTCATGAGGAGCCCTGTCGAGGATCTACGGAGCTAAAAGTGAAGAGGAGGCAAACACGTGGAGGGAGGGCGGGAGAACCGTCTGACAAATGTGTCAGGAATCGAAAGGAAATCCCTGTTTTTTTTACCCTCAGTGCTGATGAGTGCACTTCTACGTGCGTGTGGGTATTTTAAGGCCATTTGTGATGCTGCTGGGGTGCAGTAGGAGTGTTAACAGCATGGCTTCACAGATTCCGATGTGTGTGAGATACTTGCATGTGTGCAGTGCAGACGTGATGGAGTGAGTTCAGATTTTTCTGACAGCTATGAAGGCCAAAGTGTTTAACTGTACACTTTTTTATTTCTGACACCAGAGGGATATGAAGTGACAAACTGTACTGACAGACAGCAAAGTGAGGTGGCTGTGAATCGGTGAAAAGTCTTATTCACCTGAATGTGCTTAAAGCTACAGTGTGTAGAATTTGGTGCCACCTAGTGGTGAGGTTGCAGATTGCATTATGTGCATTTGTCAAGATTTCATGTTATTGCTTGTTTGGCGACAGGGATTCAACCTTTACCTTCCTCTTGTGATGAGGAATATGTATGATCCACCAATTCTCAAACATGTTAGCGTGCATTAGCAACCAGGAGATGCACAAAAAACAAATGGTGCCAAATAGCACTTTTGTGTGTTTACACTCAAAAAAACTGACTCATTAGATTGGATTTCCATGTAAAAAAAAATATATATATGTAGTCCCAACTAAGTTAAATAAAATTTTCTTGCATGGATGTACTTTATTTGAGTTGTGGCTACATATATTTATTAGATGGAAATCCTGCACATAATTGAATTGAGTTCACCCAATGAGTCATTTTTTAAATGTAGTGGAGCAGCTGTTGATTCTTTTTCTTTTGTCTTCAGTTCTCTGGCTGCACTGCAAAGTGCGAAATGTGGATTATTTACTGTATGTCTCCTTGGGGTTACTGTACCAACATGGCAGTGCAACATGGTGGCCTCCATGAGGGGACCCACTCCCACGTAGCTATAAAGGGTTCTTTCTAAGCTTTTGAAAACACGTCAGTTCGTTGCTGTAGGTAATTATACATGAATGGAGAGATGGTTATAAATGCTATGTTCCACTGCTGTTAATAAACACCCCTAAAACCTACATATTGGAGTTTGTACCTCGTATCCAGGCATCGACCACCTATATATTCTGTCCTGGAGTTTGAGGTGGAGTCTGTGGTAGAGGTGTCAGAGAGGAGGAGGATTGGAGGAGGATGTTGAGGAAACTGTGCAGCATCCACCCCCTGCATGCCCCTCTGACATCCTGTCAGAGCACCTTCAGCCATAGACTGAGACCACTGAGGTGCACCACAGAACACCACAGGAGGTCTTTCCTACCTGTGGCAATCAGACTGTGTAATTCCTCCCCCTTCTTTGGGATAAATAAAGTTGATCTTATAAGAATAAAACATAATGCATTATTGTATGAAATTTTAGGCACCCTTGGAGTGTGGCACTATGCCATTATTGTGATGCCAAGATGATCAAACAACACGTTAAGTTCTACTGAGGCTCCACAAGTGCTAACCCCCCCCCACGCTCCCGTGCCCCTGGTGTCAAATCTGTCAATCCAACAGCACACGTCACCCACACGAAACACCACACCAAATAGTTGTACCGTGTTCGGATCATGTGTGATGGGTTCTCGACAGTTCTCTGAGCTCCAAAATCCGACAAATCAGTGTATATGTCAGCAGCGCTGCCGCTGCGTAACAGTGCGATGCCTCAGTAGAACCTACAGACGAATGGAAATTGGGAGGGATGGAGACAAAGGGCCTGTGCAGGTCTCTGTAGCGTGTCATTAGTGAGGGAGAGGGGTTGACTTGTTCCATCTGATATTTACCAGTGCACCAGGAAATGTCACGGAATGCCAGCCTTTACCTCTGGATAAAATGGGGCCTCTCCCAGCCCATAGCCCCCCCCCCCCCCCCCCCCCCCGCAAAATTGAAAAACCTTTTGTCCATTTTTTTCCCCTTTCTTCTCTCTCTGTCCTCCTATCCAAAAAAAAAGAACTCCACCCCTGCTTCTAATTAAAGCTCAACTTCCACTTCTCTGTCTTTGTTTCCTTTCACGGTTGACATAGTGGTACAACCTGGTGGTCTCCACGAGGGGGCCCACTCCCATGTAGCTATGAAGGACTCATTCTAAACTTATGAAAACACACTGATCCATTTGTGCAGGTAATTACAAACTAATGAACAGACTAATGCTTTATTCAGATTTTTGCTAATAAGCACCCCTACATGTTGCGTTAGTCAAAGAGAACGTTGTAGCAATGCTAAGCATAGTTTCAAGCAATGAGCAATTTGCAGTTTGCAGTTTTGTTTGTTGTGCCGCAGTGAATTTGTGCCTGTTTAGGAACTGGATTTAGCCCAGCAGCCTCTTGATTTGTTTCGAGGAGCTTCTGCCGAGTCTATTTCTGTCCTTGCTACACTATTGTCCTCGGTTGAATGCCTTCACATCTAGTTCCGGATTTATTTGGATACTCTGCCGGCTCACGCAGATATAGACCCAGCAGCAATGTTGCAATGTTTGTAGTCACCATTAATATAACCGCAAATTATTTTGGTGGAATTTTAGCTTTTCATAGCTGTGGTGTGACATTTATGTACATCCAACAGCTTTAACTGACTAAAGCTCTCCTTGAGATCTCCACCTGCAGCACCACATCTGAAAACAAACCCAAAGACGATTAGGATTTTAATGAACTGTATCACAGCCCTCAGCGTGTTGTTGTTGTTTTTTTTTTTTTTCCCGAGGATCAACGTCTTGACCTCTAAAGAGCGCTGGCAAAGTACTCAAGGCAGCTGCAGCTTGATTCAATTAGCTTCCACTTCTCGACTGCATTACCGACCATCTCCCCGGCTTCACCATTATGAAAGCCATCAGTCAGGAAAATACCCATTACAGCAGCTGGCTTTATGGGTCACATGGTATATGTCAGGTCACAGAGAGGTCACCGCATCTACCACAGTACTGACCCGCCCTTGGTCCTGGACGGCAACCACCCAGGCAGACAACCGGTCCATGCCCACCTCTTGAAAGTAACCATCTATCTACCACAGTCAAATGAAGTGTGGGCATTTTCTTACACTTGTAAACAGAAAAACAAAAGATCCTGAAGACTTGATCCTGACCACTCACATGTGATCTTGATAGTTGTCACTAGACCCCCATTACTCATGTTTGATGCCTATAGCTGAGCTTTGGTCATGATTGCTCATCTTTGATCCTATTATTTGATCATGATCACCTTATGAATAACCTTCCTGATAATTCACACTGGATCCTGATTCCCCACATTTGATCCTGATTGCTGACCTCTGATTGTGATCGCTAAACTTTGATCTGGTTCTTTTATCCTTATTGCTCACATTTGATCCAGACTGATCAACTTTGTTCCTAATCATTCACAATGGCTCTGAATTCCTCATGCTTGATGTTTTTGCTCACCTATAATTGTGATTTCTAAACTTTGATCTGGATTGCTCATATTTGATCCAGATGAACCACCTTTGTTACTGGTAATTCACATTATGCTCATGATTTTATCCTGATTGATGAGCTTTGATAATGATTGATGAGCTTTGATCATGACTGAAGATTGGTAGTATCCTGTAATAAGCATGGAAGGAACCAGGAAATCATCAAACATTAAAGGCAAGATTGGGATCAAAGGAATCCAGATCAAAGTTTGAAGATCATAATCAGGATCCTCCCCTTAAAGTGTATTTGTAGCAACCTTTTAATAAACTCAACTTGAACCAAGGTCAACCTCTCAACCAAATTTTACTGAATATCCTTATGGCGTATCCTACTGATAAAGGGGGGAAACAGAAACAAACAGAGGCAAACAGCAAGGAACACATGATGGAGATTTGCACACCTTCAAAGATGATAAAGACAATGGGAAATGGTTATTCTGGAGAATTTAACTGTGATGATTGATTTATCCAAGGTTGTGGTGTAAATCTGCTATGTTGTACAGATAAGTACTTTAGCACAGAAAGAAAACAAGCCAAAGTGTTATAAATTCAGCTATAAATGCAGATTGATGTATTTAAAACCGCAGCAAAGTATGCCTGCCCCCTAGTGTTGCCAAACTTCAAATATCAGTCACTGTGCTGATACAGTGATTTTTTTTTTTTTTTATACACTGCACGTTTGTGAATAGCAAAGTGTTCATCATTGTTTTTTGCAAAAAAAATGGAGTTGCATGACATACGTATTTCATTGTTTTCTTGCTTTTCAGGTACATCCGCACCATGTACCTTGGCATACAAAGCCACCGGCAGAAGGAGAACCAGCGGCGGTTTTACTGGGCTATGATGTACGAGTATGCCGACGTCAACATGCTGCGACTGCTGGAGACCTTCTTAGAAAGCGCCCCTCAGCTGGTGCTGCAGCTCTGCATCATGATCCAGAGCAACAAGGCTGAGTGGCTGCAGTGTAAGGGATTCCCCAAGGCTTTGTGCATGGAAGATGTCAATCTGTGTGAAGGCCTGTGTAGGCCATAATACATTCTTTGACTCTGTCAATACATCAGTCAAAAATCTCCCATCGGTGTTCAACAGGGCTGAGATCTAGAGACCACAATTTTTTTATTTTATTTTATTATTCAGTTGTAAAAATTTAATATAGAGAAAGTTTAATTTTCTACCTTTTTTTGCATTTTCCCATTATATGTCATGAAAACAAAAAATTTGTAAAAGCCCAAGGGTTGTCATAATTTGCATGCAGCTGTATGTCCATAAGTATTTGGAAGGTGTCAATTAAATATTTTGGCTGTGCATGCCACAACAGTGGAGTTGAAATGAACCAATCAAGGCATGCTTATAGTGGAGACCTTTAGCTTTAATTCAAGGGCTTTAACAAAAATATGTCCTGAGCCATTCGGGAATTGTGTTCATTTGCATACGTACTCCCACTATTTTTAGCGCTCATAGCTAATTAGAAAAATTAAAAATAAAGATTATTTTAAATGCAGACAGGTTTCTTTAAACAAGTCATGGGATGGATACATGAACATTTCTATTTATGTCCATCATTAAGAAATACAAACAATATGGTAAATCTGTCTGGAGTAGGCAGTTCTCAAAAACTGAACAACCATGCAAGAAGGAGACTCATGAGGGGAGCCACCAAGACACCCAGTTATCTCTGAAGGTGTTACGGTCTTCTGTGTTGGGATTGGAGGAACTATACATAGTGTAACTTTTATTTGTTGTACCAACAGTCACAGCTTCATAGTAAAGTGGAATACACAAGGGTTTTCATACAAGAAAACATCAAATCTAGGCTGGAGTCTCCCGCAGGTCATCTGCTAAACTGTATCTGTCATTCTACATCTTCTTTTTAAGAAAATCCTTCTCTGCTTCACACTACCATAAAGACGTGAGTTGTGATGCAACAGACAAAAGTTGCTCAAATTCTCTTTCAGAGTTGTCTTGGTGGCTTCCCTCACTCATCCCTTTCTTGCAGTCACTCTGTTTTTGAGAACTGCCTAATCCAGACAGATTAACCACACAGTACCATACTAATTGTATGTCTTAATGACTGACGTAAATGAATGTGCATCTTAACTGTTTTATTCCATCTTTGTTGTGGCGTACAGAGGCAAAATGACAAAAATTGTCACTGTCCAAATATTTATGGGTGTGCATGGTAATCTTTGGTCATTCTTGCCAATCTTACACATTTATTTATTTATTTTTGTTCCTGTTGCTAGGTGTTTCTGCCCTGTCCTCCCTCATGTCCCTGGCTTGGGTGCTAGCATCATACCATAAACTCCTCCGCGACTCGCGCGACGACAAGAAGAGCATGAGTTACCGAGGTGCTCTGGTGCATCTCTTCTGGCGCCTTTTTACCATCTCTTCACGGGTGCTCTCCTTCGCCCTGTTTGCCTCTGTTTTCCACATCTATTTTGGCATTTTTGTGGTGCTCCACTGGTGCGCCATGGCTTTCTGGATCATCCATGGCGGCACTGACTTCTGCATGTCCAAATGGGAAGAGGTACTTTTCAACATGGTGGTTGGCGTGGTGTATGTCTTCTGTTGGTTTAACGTACGTGAGGGACGGACGCGGTACAGAATGGTGGCCTATTACATAGTAGTGCTGTTAGAAAACGCCATCCTCAGCTGTCTTTGGTATGTGTACCGTGACCCAGCCACCACCGACACCTATGCCTCTTTTGCCATCTGCGGCGTCTTTCTGTGCTTTGCCTCAGGTGTGGCCTGTATGATTCTCTACTATGGGGTCCTACACCCTATGGGCCCTCGGTTGAGGGTGCTGGCCAGCTCCTGCTGCGCCGAGCTGCTCTGGGGCCTTCCGCTACCACCCGAGGCTGAGCCTATGGCTCCCACACCAGGCCCCCGCGGTTCCCAGGCTACGCCCACAAGAGGTCTCGCAGGGGAGTACGTCGAGTCCGACGAAACAGCCACGGATACCTGCCTTCCAGTTTTCCAGGTGAGGGCCACGGAACCAGTGGACGCTGCCGGCAGGCCCATTCGACCTGAAGGTCCTCTCATCAAAATAGACATGCCCAGAAAACGCTACCCAGCCTGGGATGCACACTTTGTGGACCGACGCCTACGCAGGACCATAAACGTGCTGCAGTACATTAGCCCTAATGCGGTGGGCATCAGGTATAGGGACGGCCCTCTTCTTTATGAACTCCTGCAGTACGAATCCTCCCTCTGAAGGTGTCTCTCCATCACTCTGCTCTTCCTCTTCCCACCTCTACGATCAGTCAGTTTTCCCACGGGAGACTGGTGAAAATCTGTCAAGACACTCTTAAAAAAACACAGTCATTATTTATTTTTGAAGGGAAAAAGCATACAGCACACCAAGGAAAAATTATGAACCTACAGTATCTTATGTGATATATCTAGAAGTCTCATATTAATCCCTCCACGTGGAGGGTTCGGTATGAGTATGTAGATAACATGTGAATGTTTCATTATGAAATGTGTTTAATGCATTATACTGTATTGGTGACTCAACCTGTGAATACCTGTGAAGGGCATATTGGACGTCCCTGGAAAATGGGGCAGGAGCAAAGCCTGATGGGAATGATGGAGGAGAGTCTTTGCACATGCCAACATTTACTGCCATCCTTTACATAAATTGCTCAAAAGCACATAGATGTTTCCCAAATCCTAACAGCCCAGTAGTTTTAAAAAGCACCGACATGTCTGTAAATAGTCCAAGGACAGTCGCTCAAAAACAGCCAAATAATGGAAATTATGCAGAACAAGCTGAAATTTTCAGGATAGGTCCAGAAAAAATGTGTAGAATCACATGGTAAATGTCCCAAAAAACCTTCCTTGCTGCCTTTTCAAAATCCAAGGTAGTGTCCAAAATGGCCGCCGTTTTTTTTTTTTTTTTTTGTAATCTTTGTTTCTGGAAAGGCAGATTAAAGTGTCTAAATATACATGTTTGCCATTAGTATCTAGAGGCTTAAGATGTGATCTCTGGTCTTTTAACAACATTGTCAGCACGAGATGACTCCAAGATAGGAAACAATGAGGACAATGAATTGCAAGACTAGCGGTACAATCTTACAAGGATGCACTGCAGTTATCTGCATAACTTCAAGGTGAAGAGTGAGGGAAACGTGTGTGTAGCGTGTCATAGAAATGTATCATCAGTGGCCACGTTTCTGGCATATTAATAGGCAATTTCACAAAATAAATAAATGAATAAATTGCGGTTGTTTGGATTTAAATATGGACATCATCACTATCTGATATTTCCAAAAGGTGAAACCTTGGTAATGACTGCATAGTATCCCATGTCTTAAAACACTTAAATCAGGTGTCACATCTTTCTAGAAGACAAATATGTAAAAATAAATAAATAAATAAATAAGGAATTGGATTCTAATGTAGCCATGTCTTAGTTTCTGACATTTCCAGTACTTGAAAGCTCTAGGTAATCATTGTAAATTGTTTCTTATGCCTTAATACATGCATTTAGATATTTAAATTGGGTTTTATCCTTTACAGAAGAAAAGCTGTCTAAAAAAAAAAAAAAAAAAAGTGAAATGGCAGCCATTTTGGATGCCATCTTGGATTTTGAAAAAGCGGGGGGGGGGGGGGGGTGGATTTGTGAGGGTTTTAGTATGTGATTCTACACATTTTTCTGGACCTATCCTGAAAATTTCAGCTTGTTCTGCACAATTCCCATTTTTTAAATGCTAAAACTCTTGGAGACACAATCACAAGCAAACATGCCTCGATTGTAGCCGAGGTGCACAATTTCGGCTCAAAATGCTAAACGAAGCAAGAAGCACAATGACCATCAGTCTGCTCCGCCCACATGGTTATTTATTTATTTATTTATTTATTTTTACAGTGCATACTGCCCTCCAGTGGAGACGAATGCAACAGCATGCCTTACATGCTCATTCCTTACGGAATCTGATTTGATTGATTGTGACAGCACAAAAGATTAAACAAAAAAACGAAAGTTATAATGTAATCGAAACGAGCACAAAGTGAGTGTTTTTGAGAGAGAGGAAAAAAAACTAGCAAAACATTCCAAAGATGTTTTTTTTTAAGATTGTATGTGTTTTGTAATAAGTACAAACATTTATTTTTATTTTTATTTATTTATTCATATTAGTGTCATGCAAAGACCACTTTTGAGGAATCCTCCACCATTCCCCTCTAATTAATAGAAGGTTCCCCAAATTCCCCCAATTAGTTTTATTATCCACAGATATTTATGGTTATTGCAAAGACTTGTAATAAGAAGAAAAAAAAGGTGATGAATCTGAGAAAATATTTCTATGCTGTTATAATTTGGTGAATATTTGTGTCCATATTTATAGCCACTGACATAACTATATTTTGCCAGAATATTTTTTTTTTCTACATAACATGTTCAACAATATAATCTTCAGCATCTGTGTGCACTCAGAGAGGCTATATTCTTAATATGGGTGTACAGACTGTTCTGGTCCCTGCTAATGCAGTTTAAAAAAAACCAAATCACATCTTACTGTATTGTCTTTCCACGTTCTCTGCCCCCCTTCAAACAGTCGAATGAGTTTGTGAAAAATGTGTGCCATCGATCGGCCTGCTGAGCAGCAGTTATACACTGAAGTACCCGTCCGAGCGGAGCCCTATACGGGGTCCAATAACCGCTGCATTCACTCGTGAAGAATTCATTTTTAAAAACAACATGCCTTCATCATCAAAGGAGTTTGACTAAAATTTCCAGAGAGGGCTACTGGACAATTCACAGGAAAAAGGAATGCATATTCCAATGTTATCTACTGTATGTGCTCATCTGAATATATAATGCGTGTGTTTTATTTATTTTTTACATTGTAGTGGCATTAACGCACCCAACAAGAGACGGCCAAGAGCCCGACATCAAACAGAGATGCCTTTTCCCTGCTGTCGCGCTTTCTGCCTTGCTGTGGCCACGTGTGCCTGCTTCCATCGTACTGTAGAAGGCAGAGGCCATGCAAGTCCACGATGAAGGCAAGAGGGGGTTTTTGCCAGGGTTGGAAAAGAACACAAGAACAGATGGTGCTAAAGGGTGAATGATAAGGTCAATACCTCTCAATATGTACTGTATGGCCTAGATTATTGGGTTTGCTTGTATGCAGTGTTGCGTTTGTTCACCTTAGGTTTGTCTAAAATTCATGGGGAAACATTATGGATGTGTCTTTGAAAGTTCTTGTTCTGTTGAGTCTCAAAAACTGATTTAAATGTTCCTTACAACAATAAATTGCTCAGTATTTCTTTAAACTGCATCAAACCAGCCAAGAACAATAGTGAAAGCACCATTCGAAGGCCCGCGCTACCAATGTGGCCAGATAGGGTTAGAGGTTAAGGTTTGGACTAAGGGTTAGCGATTAGAGTTGACGTTAGTGTTAACATTAGCAATAGAGTTAAAGGTTAGAGATTAGCATTATAGGCTAGGGTTGAGTGTTAAAGGCTAGAGGTTAGAGTGCAGTGTTCAGCAGAACATTCCAAGGGGCACGGGCACAAGGGGGCTCTGATGTAATACACTAAAAGTTCCTTTAAACAAATAAGACCTGAATTGGTTGATTTAAATTGCCCTTTATTTAACGTGATAGGTAGAATTTAAAAAATGCTTACGAATATGACTACAAGTATCCAGAAGATGCAGAGGAAGATCAAGTTTCAAATATTCCCAACTACAGGTTAGGGTTAGAGTTAGAGGTTAGGTGAATACCTTATAGGTTTATGAGTACTGGGTCCTCTGGGGAAAAAAGGACATCACCATTACATAAATAATATAACAGCTAACAAGACTGCTGGACCAGTTAGTAAGCTAGCCAACTAGCAACCCAGCATTTATGATATCGGCAACAAAATGTTTTAACATAAACTAAATATTTCTTGCTACTTGAACCTTCTTTATTATGTCTTTTTAAATGTACTGAAACATCTGAAAACAACAGAAGAAACATTATGAGCAGATATCACTCATGCTAATAACAGCTAGCTTCGTAGCAACTAGCTTGTTAGCTACTAAGCCTCACTTTGCTAGCGTTAGTAATGTCAGCAAAAATATTGCTGTCTCTGATGGCCCATCCTTCTCCAAACACAGTTTGTCAGGTTATGGGTTTAACCAGGTATTGTATGTGTAAATTGTCTTACAGCAGAATGTTTTGAATTAATTCAAATTAATTTATTTTACATATGTTCACATTACCATTTCAAGTGACCTGAATCTTATATTATATTATATTTAACCTCAATATAATGGGTACCAGCCTTGGCTGGGGAAGTAACCTATGTGAGACTAGTATCCCATACAGGGGAGTTATAGGATCTCGTCTCCTTCATGTTATGGAATCTGGGAATAAGCACCAGAACCAATGGGCCTTGGGGCCTATATTGAATATATTTCTTCTCCTACTTGTGCTGGTCACTTCTGCCACTAATGCAAACATGGTGCAAGGAAAGAGCCATCAGTTAGATTTGACAGGTAGCCAAATTCTTCAGGAACTCAGATTATACGGTCTCCACCCAAACAATATATTTTTGGAACTGCATTGTGTTCAGAAATTGAATTGAACTCCAGTTGAGTTTACCCTCTATTTTTAGGGTAGAATGACTGAACAAGTGCACAGAAAACCTTTTGGTTGTTTGTACACTGAAATCTGGAATGTGACACATCCAGATATGTAGCAGATCAAGACCAAATCTTGACTAAACTAATTGAGCATGGCTTTTCCTGGTTATGAGTCAAAAGTGTTACTAAAAAAAAAAATAGCTTGTTTGATTGTCTCCTCAGCTTTATTCCAGTGTTGTGTTCTTGTGCTGATTGTTCCGCTCCATCCCTGGTTGCTGCTCCGCCCTCTTACCATCTCTGTGGTGCCGGGCCTTGGCACAGTCCCATGACACACTCTCACACGCTCTGGTAACTGAACAAAGGGGTTGAGGCTGAATAACTGGAGATCCTGGCATGAGAACATGCAATGAGGTACACTGCCATAACTGAGACGTTCAGCATCCAGGGTCTGCCACCCTTCAGCTTAAGAGCCGACGTTCAGCCCTGAGTAGTTGAGAACTGTTGGGTCAGCTTGGGTGGAGCAAACATCCAACGTACCGTAGATAAATGTGTATGCAAACAACCAACCTACTCATTGTTTACTGTAGTAGCTCCTTTAGTGAATGAACAGCCATGTTAATAGTTAGACAATGTATGAATTTATATATATATATATATATATATATATATATATATATATATATATATATATATATATATATATATATATATATAAATTATTGTCAAAGTTTTAAAAAAAGTAATAAAACAGCCAATAAAGGGGTTCCTCAGGACCAACAACTAAGACCACTGAACCAGCTGACTCAGGGGTGTCTCAATGCAGTTCTCATCACCAGGCATGTCCTCAAGGGTCTCCAATTTTTCTTAACGATATTGCATCCTGGGCCATTTCTCGGCTGGGATTGTAACTCTAAACTATGGTTTTTCTGTTTTAAATTAATTTAATTTATTTATTTTAGGGCAGTGTTTTTGTGGTAGTTGGCTGCCTGGCATTCGGTGCATCCTTTCTAAACACTGCTGACCTTTTCTCAGACGTGCAAACGTCCAAATCAGGTGCAGATACACTGTGATTCATTTTGTGCGTGCATGTTACACAACATCCTCAATTATGTACCACTGATATACAATTCATCCGTCGGTGCTCAGTGTTGTGTAACGCAAAGTGTTTATGCTTGAGTAAGTGTGTCATTGGTACAATAGTAATGTCAATTAATTAAACTGGTCTTGATTAAGTGTACAAGCCAGATAATATGTAGATTTTGGTTTTCATATATGGATTTCTTTGTATTAGAGTAGCATTTGAAGAGCTAAGCTACACAGTTGTGTCAGTGGATTACATTCCTATAGTATTTAGGTTGTATTCACAAGACATACACACACACTCACACACATACACGCGCACACACAAAAATCCCCTGCAGACAATCATTACTGTCAGGGGTATCTGCCAAATTCCACAACCCTCAACAGCCACAACACACAGCAAGAGTGTCTGAAGAGCAAGCTTGTTGGTCTCAGTCCTTGTTGTGCCTTGTTTTTTTGGGTGCTTCAAATCCAGCCATGGCAGCCAGGTCCGCAAACAACATCTTTCTTTACTTGTATAATATACCAGCACACCCATCAAATATACCCCCTTCCTGTCTCCATGCTCCAGATCGGGCAGGTTACATTTACATACAACTTGGTTAAACACTTTCAAAGTCAATTTTCCTCAACTTCACACATTACATGTTACCAAACAGTATTGATATAAGAAATTTCAGAAGCTCAGCATTGGAAAAATACACTGAAGAACTGATGGAGCTGGAGGCATCAAGCAGAAATATGACATCATCTACCATTCAGACAGCTCTCCATCACCATGGGCTAAAGAGCTGTTGACCAGTAGGAAGATGTAACTCCAAAACTGACTTCACCAAGACAAAAACCCAACCTTCTGGAGGAATGTTCTTTGGACAGATAAGACCAAAGTGGAACTGTTTATCAATAATGACCAATGTTATGTATGGCTAAGGCTCATAATTCATAGAATACCTGGGTGTTTGGTTGGTTTTTGAAAGGACTGGGGCACTGCCTAAAATAAATGGTATTATCCAGAAATTCACAAGCAAGATGCCAATATGTCAGACAGAATGTTGACCTGGGACAACTCCAAGTATACCTCCAAATTTGTGACAACATGGCTTGCTTGTGAAAGTGTTGGGATAACCATCCTAAATCCTTGACCAAAATCCCAGAGAAAATGTGTGGACTGAATTGGAAAAACCGTATCCAAGCAAGGACACCAAAAATAATAAAATAATAATAATAAAAATGTGACTCATTTACACCACATGTGCTATCTCAACAGTGAAATTCATGTCTCTGGGTCCAGCAATCCCTGGAAAGAGCTTGTGGAGTCATGAGGTCACTGGGCAGAGGTATTTGCAGGAGAATGAAGGTCCAAGTCTTGAGGGTTCTTTTACTTCCTGTCTTACTGTATAGTTGTGAGACTTGGACATTAACCAGTGGCCAAATATGTTGATGGGATATCTTTGGTACTAGGTCTCTTTGGTGGATCATTGGATATCACTGGAATGGCACTGTGTCAAATGAGCGGTTACTCAAGGGGACTCGGAGAGAAATATCAACTGCATTGTGTGGAAACGTTGACTATGACACTTTGGCCATGTGGCCCATTTCTCTTGGCATGACCCACCATGCAGGCGCCTCAATATTGAAGACCCCAGCAATTGGAGAAGGCCAAGGGGGCACCCGTGTTGCACCTTGGTTGGCTGCTTTAGAGAGGTGTGGATGGATTGATTGTCTGCCATCCAGAACCCAAGCTGGTTGTGCAGTGTGGCGGATGCTGCACTAGCGCATGGACCCAGACCTGACCTGTCGCGGGAACTGGACAAAACTCCTGCAAAAGATTGTGAGAAACTTTTAGAAGGTTCCCTTAAGATTGATTCAAGTTAAGCCATTAAATGGCAAAAGCACCAAATACTAATGAAATGTATGTTGATGTTTGACCCACTGAAATCATTAATTTGCTTTTAAACCTCTTATGGAAATAAAGTAGTTATTCTAATTGACTTAATGGACATATTGTTTGGTACCTTGAAATGTGTGGCTTTGAATCGCACAGAGTATGAAGTGTTTCAACGTAGACAAGGTATATGTAAACGTATAGCATTGATTGGTGTCTTTTGTTTGGATTTTGCCCTAGTTGTCATTGACTGGACTGCACTAGTTAACTTCAAGATACTATACACAACCAAGTATGCAGAAATCAGTTACTCTTTAAAGATGTAGGGCAACCAGATGTAGGAGAAACACGTAAGGCAATACTGAACATCTGGACTGGAGCGTTTAGAGTTCCTCGCCTATTCGATTGGGCGAGTTACAGCCAAATAGTTACAGCTGTAGTCTGGATTCCAGCCAGCCTACATAAAGATATGGTCGGCGATTGTTTTCTACTTTGTTGTATGCCTTCGCATCTTCCTCAGACTCGTGATGATGAATGATTTATAGTGCCAACTTTGTCGTTTGTCTTGTACGATCATTCAAAAGAATAATGCCTGCAGCTGAAACAGGCCTGATCACTGCTTCACTCTTGTCTGCGTTTTCCCAGCATGTCATTTAAAAAATAAATAAATAAATAAAAATCACTGTGTGGTGACCCTTGACATTTAGCATGTACGTCACGTGCACTTCGCTACAACAACCCCTCATGATTTCCACATTAATGTATAGCAGCAGGCCAGTGTAGTGTTTGACTTGGTTTTAAGTCTGTGTCACAACCATTTGTCTATTGGAACAGGATGTTCAGGTGATAAAATGGTGCATTCCTCCCCGTTTATGTTATTTATTTTTTGTTAACAACCTGGTGCTGAACTTTACAAAAAAAAGAAAAAGAAAAAAAAGGTGCTACCATGGCAGGTGGCAGTGTCCACTCTTCCCGGTTTCCTAAGAGCAGAGCCTGCAACCTACACACCTGTAGACTCGTGCACTTGGGCGGCGGGCGCTACGCACCTCAAATCTACATAGTTTACAGCAGAACTCAGCTCGCAATGGTGCCACTTTAATTTTCCAGTCTGCACAAAAGAATAAAAATAACAAACTCTTCTTAACATAGCGTTTATTACTCATTTCTTTCTACATACTGTCTCTTTAGGTTGACAAGTAAATCTGCACTTTTTTTATTTCTTTTTTTCTTTTTCTTTTTTGTGATGCCAAAAATGCATCGTTTTGGCGTACACACAGGCGCACAAATGTTCTTCTGCTAATGGAATTTGAGAAAAAATATATATATATAGAACGTGATTGCTGTGTTGTAAATTCCTGTCATTTATATGTCCTTAATCTGTGTATCTATTTCTGTTGTTATTGTAGAATTGGCTGTAATATTTTGTTTTTTTTTTTGTTTTTTTTATGGATTTGCGACTATGGTTGTCATATTAATTGCTGCAGATTTTTATTTTTTATTGTTATCAAAAAGGTGTTGGGATATATATGTATATTGCTTTGTTTATATCCAGACAATTTCTAGATTGTGTTAGCTTCTTGGTGTATTTCACAAATCTATCAGGTCGCGCACCTGGGCGATATTATTTATCCGGGGTATTCCGAAACTTTGCGACTGAAAGCAAACAAATTGCTACAATGTGTAGCATCTTAACGAAAGTGTACTCATACAACTTACGATGTGATTGAGAACATGCGGTACAGCTATTTTCGTTTTGTTGTTGTTCAATATGAGATGGAAGTAATTTGTTTCATGGAATCCCTGTTCTTTAAAAAAGAAAGAAAAAAAAAAAAGATGTCCAGTATTGTACCTACACCCTATTTTTGGGAACAATATGAATATTATTAATAACATATGGTGCTAAAGTTCTTTTTGTATGTTTTTGTTTTTAGATGAAAAGAGAAATATTATGCTGAAAATGTAATGTTAAGCCTTACTGTAGATTCATATATCAGACTGTTCATCCAGAAGAGAAAAATAAATATAGTATTTGAAAGTGCAATTCAAGTGATCAGTGTATTTGCACCTTTCACGCTTTGACAGCTCCGATGAGACCACGGAGGTGCAAAGGTCATATCAGTTTATGATACTTGTAAGACCTTGGTTGCATGGTTGGTTCCAGGTTAAGTCACTGTTGCATTAACAGTTGTTTTATATATATATATATATATATATATATATATTTTTTTATTTTCTAAGGGGTGCACATGACTCCCATTTTGCCAAGATGATCTTGCAACTCATGAGATTGTTAAAACAAATGCATTGAAAAGTAAAAAGTTTCACCAGAGATGGATCTTAGGTCATGGAAGACTCCATTAAATTTTTATGGTGATCCAGAGTCGGATCAAGATTTCACTTTATATAGGCTTTGAAGGATTACGTCAAAACTACTTAATGGATTTCCACCAATGTGTTAGGCCTTGGAAGACGCCTTTAAATTTTGTAGGTGATCTGGATCCGGTTCCGGATTCTGGATCAGGCTTTCACTTTGTAGACTTTTAAGGATTACGTCAAAACTACTTCACGGATGGGTGATTCTTTAACTACGGGCACTATTGGTCTTGTAAATGTAATTTCCACCACACCATTGCCTTACAATATAAAGCGCCTTGGGGCAACTGTTTGTTGTGATTTGGCACTATATACATGTGCTCTGATGTCACTGTTTATCTCCATAGAAACTACCCAAACAATCTTTCATACAAACTGTTTAGGGACATTACAGTGTTGTGGTGGAAATTACGGCAATAGTGTGGGACAACTACATTTTGTTTAAAAAAATCACAACAGTTGTATGACACTGAATACCCCAATTATGTTTTGATTATTTTACTGATATTTTATTCAGAGATATTTTAAAACATTAGAAAAAACGTTTCTTTACCATTCGTTTTTATCATTGAAGATCAAAAGTCTGGGTGTGGGACAAGCACAAAACGGCAATATTTGCATATAATGATGCTGAAAAAAGGTGAAAAAGTCATCATAGACTACTAGAACAAATTTCTTAACACACTTTCATTGTAAAGATAACTATAAAAGTGCGAAATTTCCCCTTTTTTCTGTTTTTCATACAATATGATCGAAGGACATAATAAGTGCTCGTAGTCTAAGAATCACCCGGATACGAATTGAGATGTAAAAACAAGATCCGGAACATACTTTTCTGTTTCAGCTTGTGAATTAAATCATCTTGATTAGTCAGACCATTCTGGATCAGTATGCAATTATTGCATTGTGTTGTGGAATCCAGGTAAAGTCCGGCTCATGATGTGAATCATGTATCTTTTATTTTGAGTCCTCTTCAACCGTTGGCAGATGTCAGAAATCTCAGATTGCTCTTGTTCATAATAATAACTACAGTGACTATTTATATTGGACTTTCACAGGAATCAAAGCACTAAACAAAATAAATTCCAATAATACAAGAATAAATTCCAATAATAAAAATTATACTTAAACAGTCCACAAATTACCCAAGTTAATGAGCTGATAATACTGATAAAAAGACTTGGATATGAATTTTTTCCTCTTCAAGAGGTCTTTTTTTTTTAACAGATGCAACTTATACTCTGGAAAATATGCAGTTTGATAGTTCTTCATATAACCACATGAACAGAAAAAAAAAAAAACTTGACTGTAAACCAAACAAATACTGAAGATAGCGCTGTATCCACAATGTTGGACACTATCCCCAAGCAGATTTTCAGACTGGTTGTATAGTCTTTATTTTGGTGTCAAATTATTAACAATGTTCAAAATAACTGGCAGTCTGTTTTCCATTATGAAAGATCAGTATTCACCTGGAATGTATTTATTTATTCTTAACATTCTCGAGCACTTCATCATACTGTAAAGTAACTTGTAAGGCCTATACCTTAGTTGTTTACAGCGCTTTGAGATGGACTGTGTTACAATTTGGCAGTATATAACAACTAGAGGTGGGCGATACCAGGAATTTTGGTATTGATCCGATACCAAGTAAATACAGGCCCAGTATCACCGATATGATACTTTTTCATATTTAAGCTTCATAGATCCAAAGGATCCAAAAGACCTAGGATAGAATTTCACCAAACATTGTAAGTGACAACAAAACACTTTATCACAATCAATATTTTTGTTTAAAAAAAATATCACTCAACACAACGTAAAACAAAATCTCCTGAGGTAGAGGGCTGACAAAGAGAAAAAAAAGCTTGAGCATCGATCTTTTTACACGAGGATCGCTCAATATCAATACCAGCGTTGGTATCGATATTATTGATATTAGGATCGATCTGCCCACCTCTAATAACAACCAAAATGGGCTTAGTGGGAGTCAAGACCCTGTGATTAACAACAAGGCTTAAAAATGGCGTTCAAACAAAAGGTCTACACTGCACGTACCTGCATGAACAAGTCTAGACATGTTCCACTGCGCCAACATTCATTTATTCATTAAGATTCTGAACCTGTCTAGTCGAGTGGGCGTAGCCTATCTCAATGGTCACTGGGCGGAATGTAGAGTTCGTGTATTATTCCATAATATAAAATTGTTTCCACAAATTATAAGTTACTGACAAATATTTTACAAACCCAGTCACTGACTCATTAATTGACTTCATTAATGTTACACTTGCACGGAATAAATACAACTGAATTAATCTTTGGTGATAACCTGGCAGCAAAATTCACTTTTATGGCCAGAAATATTGAGCTTATAAAATGACAGGTGTCAGTCCAGAAATAAGTATCAATATTATATCAAGTAGTAAGAGACTGATATCTGGCTTCAGCCAGACACATAGACACATGTGAAATATTCTGAAAGCCTTAATATGGGCCTCTGATCCAATGGGGGATAAAATTACAAAAGAAATGCTCTTCAATAATATGCCTTTATATGGGAGTTAGAGTGAAAACATGTTTCTATATTTTTAAAATGCTGCTTTGAGCTGCACTATCATTATGAAACATAAAAAAGTTCCAATGAAATATAAAATATGTGGAAAAAAAAAAACCCGAAAAAAAGAAAAAAAAAAATTACTTGAAACCGCTGCAAACGCCAGAACTGTAGGTGGCGACATTTTGCCCATCTTTCGTTGGGTAAGCCGCCATAAAACTAAAAGAAAAAGTTTTGTTTCAAGCAGCGCAAAGCATGCTGGTCTGCAGTTCTACGCCCAAAAATGGCAGCGCAAGTGAAAAGTTTGGGCTGTTTTGTCCGAGTTTGTTTTAATAGTAGAGTTTTTCTTCAGCAACCGTGTCTTTACTGAACCGGGCTGCTTTTCACATTGGTGGCACAGCGGAGTTTCGTGCCATGGTTGTTGAATAATGTAAAAACAACAACAACAAAGTATTAGGATGGCGTCTTGCTATCCGCTGAAAAAGCGGGCATCGCTTTATCAATGCTAGCCTAGCAGGCTAACTGCTAACAGTAGTTAGCTTTTAGAAGTGTGAGCTTTAGTAGTTATGTTTTTGTTTTGACATGTTCTTCGTGCTGACCTGAATATGACGAAGAGGAGCCGTGCGCAGAAATGGACGATGATGTGAAAAAAGTGAAGAAGGTAAGTGGAAATAAAACTTCAGCATCTTGAAGTAGCCGGATTAGCCTGCAGTCGGGATCATAAGTATTTGGACAGTGACACGCTTCTTCCCCCCAAATATTTTTTTTCTTCTGTGCACCATTCTAGTTGAGTTAACATGAAGAGATCACTATTTTCTTGTAGTGTAGACTTTTAGCTGTAATTTACTGGGTTTAACAGAAATGTCACATTAACCAGAGTTATAGCTATTTTTATCCAAGGTTCCTCAATTTTCAGAGCCCACTAGCAGTCGAACGCACGAAATTTAATTATTACTCATGGTAGTACAAATCAACTCTTTTGCAAACTGTTTTGTTGAGACAAATACATGAACATTACCAAGTCACCAAATGTCTTGGACTTCATTTTGGAGGTGGGCGGATCGATCCTAATATTGATAATATTGATACCAACGCTGGTATTGATATTGAACGATGCTCATGTAAAAAGGTCGATACTCAAGCTTTTTTTCTCTCCCGCACGCACTGACTGCTGCGCACGCAGATTCATCAAAGTCTAAGACAAAGTCTGTAAGAGCAGCGCTGCGCTGTGTCACAACACGGAGCAGCGCACCCTTGTATTGTGGTTTGTCAGCCCTCTACCTCAGGAGATTTTGTTTTAAGTTATTTTTTTTTTAAACAAAAATGTTGATTGTGATAAAGTATTTTGTCACGTACAATGTTTGGTGAAATTCTATCCTCGGTCTTTTGGATCCTTTGGATCTATGAAGCTTAAATATGAAAAAGTATCGGTATCGATATCGGCGATACTGGGCCTGTATTTACTTGGTATCGGATCAATACCAAAATTCCCGGTATCGCCCACTTCTACTTCATTTACATTGATCATTGAGACATGAATAGTAGGGCAGACCGGGGTAATTCCATAACCAGATTTATTTTCTCCTCGTCATGGGTCTTTAGGATTGGAGGAGAGAAAGCTATATTTCAGGTATATTTTATAACAAGGCTTCTGATTGGTTGTTGACATTGAACCTGTCTGGCCAAAAATATGGCAGTTGAGCAGACAACAAAAAACAATCTATATTTTTAGGGTCCAAAACTACAGCATCCAAGCTTTCATTTTGGTAAGTATGTTTTATAAACTCTCAAATAATTGTATAGAATTGATGTGTTTTCAATATAAAGGATCCAATAACGTAAAAATAGATATATCTTGACCTGCAGACTCAGTTGTAAAATGATTTGACATATTCTCAACATTGTGAATGGGTAAATCCATACCCCTGGGTGTGTTGTTAGGAAACACTTAATTTCTTAGGAATACATTAATTGATATGGGATTACTCACACATATATTTAATGATTGAAAAAATTTGATTTTTGTCTTTTTAAATTATATATTTTTTCTGTCTTTCCAGCAAAAATGGTGCGTTTTGATATTCTATTGGAATGTGAAACTCAAATGGGTTTAGCAAGTTGTTGTTTCCTTAAAATTTATATTTCAAGATTGACTAAAAGATATATGACTGAATTTCTGACATTGTTGAATGTTTTACTGTTAACGTTAATGGGGTATGGAATTGCCCCGTTCCAAATTTTATTGAGATTTTTGTAATTTTAATGAATAAATAGTATGTGCATGTGCAAAGGTGTAGTTCATTTATGTTTTTGTTTAGTATGTATTGTTTGTTTGTTAGAATGACTTTGAATTGATTCTGTTTCTACATGGTTAAAATATTGTAATTTATAGAAGTAGGGTATGGAATTACCCCAGTCTGCCCTATGGTAAATCTGTCTGGAATAGTAGTTTTCACAAACTAGCTACAAGAAGGATACTAGTGAGGGAAGCCAAAAGAGAACTCTGAAGGAGCTATTGGCTTCTGGCATAAAATGGAGTTGATCATTTGGGGCTTCTACTGAGGAACATCCTCTGTGCCACTCCACTGTGAAGCTGTATAACTGGTGATACAAAAGACAAAATCCTTAATGCCCTCAGTCATTATAAGTGGCTTCCCTCATTTGTTGTTTTCTTGCACTATGACAATATTTGAGAACTGCCTTGTCCAGACAGACTTACCCTACAGTACCACAATGTTTGTATTATCGACATAAATGAAGTCCATGAGAATATTCAACAATTTGGACATGCTCACATATCTTTCCTCTGACCTGTCTAAAAGAAACTGGTTGAAACAGTGATGACTTATATGAACAAGTGGTTTGTCCAATTACTTGTGGCCCCTGAAAATGAAGGGACTGTTTAAAATGGCTACTGTTCAAAAGTACTTATAGATCTGACAGTTATTCACCTTGTAGCAGTATTTCCACCTAGCTTTAAACAAAATTATTACTAATTTTAGGAGTGCCACTTTGTTAGTGCTCTTGCTCCTGAAACAGAGGGTTCCCCTTTTAAAACCACCTGTACCTGTTCTCCATCTAATGTTGCGTTGCATCAGGAAGGGTATCCTGGCATAAAACCCGTCAAGTCAGAGATCCACATCAGATCTGCTGTGTCGGCCCCCAGCATAAAAAGAGAAGCCAAAAGAAAGATTGCTGTCAGTCAGATGGGAAAAGACATAATTCACTAAAAGTTAATTTTGAATACTTTTTAAACGGCGTCATAAAGCTGCAGTTGAATTTTTGTGATAACAAAACCTTATTTGCGTTGTGCTGTTTCTGGTGGGAAAGGGTTTATTTGATGACTTTAAAAATATATTATTAATATATTGTATGTCAATTAATCTTTACAGCTAAAATATTACTTAAAGAAGTAGGCAGCGCGATTTGGGATGGGTGGAGTGATACTGCAATACTTGCAGTTTCTGTTTGTTCCACTTGGTGGCGGTGGTGAACAGCACTTTGCCTACTCAGCATTGTACACAAAAGTGGACTAGTACTTTTCTGACTGCACAGTATTCAGTTAATTAGCTGTAGCTCACAATATTTTCAGCTGATGAAATCAGTTTTATTTTTTTATAAGACATTATTAAATGTCTAAATTATAGTGAAATTATAATTATCCTGCAAATAAAAAATTATTTCAAAGCTTGATTGTCCTTCAGTGTGCACAGTTCATTCACAGAGATGCAGTTATATTAGCTGTCATTACAACTCACTGTATTACTGTATTATGCATGGCATAAAACATCCACATAAAACGGCATATGACTGACATATCAGCCACCATGTGACTTGTATGTTTTAAAAAAAAGTTGCCATTTCAGGCCTTTTTTTTTATTATCATTATGCATACATAAAACAAAATGTGTCCTCTGCATTTAGCCCTTCCGAATTACAGTTACATAATCCAACCACTAGGAACAGTGGTCAGCCACAGTCCGGCAGCCTGGGACTAACTCCAGATGGAGAGATGGTGCTTGGGTCAGGGGGAGAGAAAGGAGCAGACCCTAAATTTGCATGTTTTCGATTGAGGGAGGAAACCCAGGCAGACACGGGGAGAACATGCACACTCCACACAGAAAGGACCAGGCAGGAAGTGACTCCAGGACCTTCTTACTGTGAGGCAACAGTGCTAACACATCCCGCCAAACAAGATTCTTGTCAGTTTTGCCAGCAAAAGATACACTTTGTTGGATGTTTTCTTTTGTAAACTCACTCACCTATTCATCAGGATATCCACTCGGGTTCACCTGGAGTCACTCTGATCTCACATATCACCAGGAAGAGCAATAAAATGTTAATGAGCTCATGTTCTCACAGAGTCCAGGTGCTGTGCAGTGTAAAACGATACACTGGCTGACCGCATGTTGTGCTCTTTAACTGGACATCATGTCGGAATTAATAAGAAGGGTGCAAGACTCTGAAACTGTTTTGACTTTTTGTTGCAAAGTTATTACTATATTTTGTTTTGTGTGGCTCAGGAATATTGTAATGATGATACAGAGATCACACAGTTTGGCATATTTTGGGTTTGATGCAGTTTGAATGGGTGGGGCTGTACAGTCTTTGCACGAGATTGTCATAAACTATGGTGTGGTTCCTGTTCAAAGGATTTTGGGTCTTGCATACATCATGCTGCTGGCATTGTGGTTAACCCTGGCTTGTAACTGCATGATTTACTGTGCTGTTTCAAAACGATTTGAGTATTCGTAATTAAAAAAAAGTCAGTCATAACAGTATTATTTCCTTTGTGACCGACAGCAGCTGAGGGGCGAGGGCGAAAGTGATTCGCATCACATACGCCTCAAAGGACAGGTGCAGCAGATCTCAAAGCAACAGAAGACACTTTTTAAGGGTTTCTGTACGCAGAGTGCGAGTTAATGCGTCATCACAGGAAGGCTGTGGTTGGTCTCCTTCCTGTTCATGTGCCTCAGTATTGAGACAGTGATGTTTTCCTTCCTCTGTGGGGTCACACTCTTTCACACAGTTGTCCAGCTGCTGTAGGTCTCTCACCAGTTAGCAGCTGTCACTGTGAGACTGGAGGCAACAGGTGATAAGTGTAGACAGTGTGAGGGGAGCAGCATCTTTCAACGAAGGCAGTTGTTTCAGTATGAGGGCTCATGGAGAATGAGGTAGGCTTTTTGTGTCTGCAACAGTGTTTTTGGTTTTACGAGGGATTATTCAAACTGTCAGGTTTGTTTTTTTATAAAAAAAAAAGTTATAAGAGGAGGCTTTAAAAATTGAATATAGTCTAATTAGTGCTTAAACATTACATAATAGGGTCAGTTTACCAATTAATGCTCATAACTTTGAAAATTATCTGGTGCACGTGTTGCACAGTTCCACACAAATATATGATTTGGCCAAGGATGCAGAACAGTGTTTATTTTTGGACAGAGGTTTGGATTCTTGCTCGAGTGCAAAGTCTTTTAATTTTTTATTGATTTATTTTTCTGTTTTTGTTCATTTCACATTATTTGTTTAAATGTGCAAAATGCTCCTGAAAGCTTTTAAGAGGAAGTGATAATAGGTTGGTGTGTGTGCTTGTACACAGATGGACTGAGAGAAATATTTTTCAGAATGATTGGTTAAAGTAAGGAAGCTCCTACAAATTATTTAAAAATGAATAAATTAATGCTCAACAGAAAATAGTAAAGGAAAATATTAACATTAAGGCTTCTTGAGTGTTCTACTTGCATTTGATAATAATGGCTTTGTTTGCAAGAACTTTTTTTTTTTTTTGGCCAGAGGAATTAATCCATAAGACTCAGTAGGTCAGCTGATACAAAAATCTACCTTTCACTCAAAATGGCAGCAAAATAATGCCAACATCTTCTCCTTCTTCTTTCCCCATCATCTGTACACCTTCCCATTTTTGGATGAAGCCATGACAACACAAGTATCGACTGTTGCTTCCGACCTGAATTTCCACTTTGACGAGTACTTTCCCATCATTTTTCTCAACCCTGTTTTTGTTTGGATCCACCAGCCAGGGATCGTGTCTCCATTCAAGCGAGTCTTTGTGAAAGGAGAGAAGGGGAGGGACAAGAAAGCCCAGGAGAAGGCAACTGAACGCCGGGCCCTCCACACCTTCTCTCTGTCTCAGCCCGATCACCGCATTGACCCTGACATCCTGCTTAACGACTACATTGAGAAGGAAGTCAAAGTGAGTACGACAGGCAGAGACACGGTGCCTACAGTATAACTATTTGGACATGTTTTTGTTTTGACAACAAATCACATTATTAGTGGTGCGGATAACAGAATATTTAGAGGGGAATCCTGCAAATGATGATAAAAGCATCAAATTCGTCAGAAATACTCCTCAGACACTCCTCTTTTGGAAAAAAAAAAAAGATTGGCCACTTGACTTTTCAGTCGGTGATCAGGTAGGGGTCAATTGAAGAATTACAGAGGTCAAAATTAAAAGATACTCCAATCATATTGAAAAATATTCCACATTATTTGACTGATCATAAAGATTCCAAAAGGTGTAGTTTAGACTATCTGTGACTGAATTCTATGGAGTTACGGGATAAAAACAGCAAGAATGGTGACAAAGGTCAGTGTCATTTTGTACAGGGGTCAAAAGTTAAAGTTGCTCCAATTGTGGTAAAAAGTGATGCAAATTACTAGTTAACACGGTTTTAAAAAGGAATAGTTTGGACCATGTATCATCCTTACTTATCACGTTACGGGGTAACATATGTCACATGTCATAGAATCCAATAGATGTTGACCTTGTTTGACCTTTACTTTGGAGACCAAGCATTCAACACTGTCAAAACTATTCCATTTATTAATCCTATTAGCTCAACCAATAATTTGCATCACTTTTTACCAAAACTGGAGCAACTTTAACTTTTGATCCCTGTACAGAATGACACTGACCTTTGACACCATTCTTGCTGTTTTTATCCAGTAACTCCATAGTGCTCAGTCACAGATAGTCCAAACTATATCTTTTTGGAATCTTTATCAGGCAAATAATGTGGAATATTTTTCAATATGATTGGAGCATCTTTTAATTTTGACCTCTGTGTAATTCTTCAATTGACCCCTACCTGACTACCGATTGAAAAGTCAAGTGGCAAATCGTTTTTGTTTTTTTTTTTCTCAAAAGAGGAGCGTCTAAGGAGTATTTCTGCCAAATTTGATGCTTTTATCACCATTTGCATGATTGTTTCAGTTATCTGCTGCACTATATAGGGGAGGTGATGGTCTAGTGGCTAAAGTGTTGGGCTTGAGTCCAGAAGATCATGGGTTCAAATCCCCACCTGACTGGGCAAGGCCCTTGGGCAAGGCCTTTAATCCCCTATTGCTCCCGGTGTGTAGTGAGCGCCTTGTATGGCAGCACCCTGACATCGGGGTGAATGTGAGGCATAATTGTAAAGCGCTTTGAGCGTCTGATTCAGATGGAAAAGCGCTATATAAATGCAGTCCATTTACCATTTATATGACAAAAACAATGAAAATGACTGAAAATGCTGTTAGAATAGTAACACCTTCTATAATGAAAATACTTTTCAAATTTTTTTTTTTTTTATATAGAAGCAATCAAATTCAGTAGTAAGTGATTGTCAGTACATACGATTTTATTGGGGATATTGGTTCATGCTAGCTAAGCAGTCTGGTGTTATTTTCTGAGACGGTTGAGTGTGTTACGGAGAGGATAATTTCACACGTCAAGCTTGAAGTTGTCACATGTAAAATGATTCTCCATGTCGCGGCTTATGGGACCTCAAAAACCAAGCAACTGGAATGATGTCATGTTAACATGCAGCCAGCCACAGTTTGTCTTTGGGTCTTTATCGGGTAATCAGACAAATGGAATGCCGGGTGAAGTTTAGTCTAGATGTCATGAAACAATGGCAATATGGAAAAGTTTTCTTCTTGTGTATTTAAAATGTGGTGATTCTATGAAGAAATCAGACGGTGATTTTTTTTTTTATTTTTTTTTTTGTACAGTGGATTATTGTTCAGATCATAGTTGTACAGTTTGTGATTATTATTAGTATTCACCCCCACCCTCTACTTTTATCCAGTATTTGGGGCAGCTGACATCAGTTCCAGGATACTTGAACCCATCCAGTCGGACAGAAGTCCTGCAGCTCATTGACAATGCGAGGGTGAGTATCTGGAAAATGAAGATTGAGGCAGCCTGTCTTCACATAATTATCATGTTAAATATCATTTAGACACAGTGAGATTGAAGTTGCAGCAGTTGTACTTATGATGTAGCTTTTTAAAATTCACAGCACATCTCGTGGGAGATGCCAGGCAACAATATGTTATAAAATGTAGCATTTTGGATGGGAAAGACCCGTGCAGGCTACATGGTTCTTTGATGAGGTGTGGCAGCACAGCCTGGGTGCTGTTCTGTCTGGAAAAAATGTCAGATTTGTCATCTTCCAACCTGTGGAACTATTTGATTTGCATACACTGGTATAATGCAGAGGCTGAAATAAATGCCAACAAGTTTGGCGACAGCTGATGTAGACATGGATGACATATTTAGGCTTGTGGAAGAGACAAGAAAGTCTTTCCCTTGTCAAGTTTAATGAAAGTGCAAGTGTCAGGATTTAAGGGAGAGAAAAATGGTAAAAACATATCCCGTAAGTCGGAAAATAGTTTAAAATGTGTGTTTTTTATTTATGGTGAAGTCGTTTGTCAGATTTGTGAGTGGTGAGGGGGTTGCTGCGTTCGCGTGGATGATTACACTCAGTATTTTTTTTTGTATTTGTCTGTCAGAAGTCTCATCAGCTGGCTGGCCAGCTGACATCAGAGCAGGACGCAGTGGTGAGCTTGTCCGCGTACAACATCAAGCTTGTCTGGCGCGACGGCGAGGACATCATCCTCAGAGTGCCCATCCACGACATCGCTGCCGTCTCTTACATCAGGGACGACTCGTTACACCTCGTGGTGATTAAAACAGGTACTCCGTGTCTCCCCTCTGGCTGGGGAAAAAAAAAAAATCATACTCAAGATGATTTTATAACTCATGCTGCACCCTTTAGATGAACATTTGAAGTAGAATCAGTGAAGACTGTTTTGTGGTTTTCAGCCCAGGAGTCCAGAGGCTCTCCCTGTCCCAGCTCGTGTCCTGATCTCAACAAGTCTCAGACCCTCAGCTCGCTATCGGAAAGCGGAGCCATGCTTGTTGAAGTCTGCTGTCTGCTTGTGCTGGCTGTTGACAATAAGGTGCCTTTTTATTCATGCAAATTGCAACACGCATAAATAATCTTGCTAACGTCAGCGATACATAAAGTACTTGTCTGTTAAATTAGTCAGTGATTTTTACACTTTATGCAGAAAACTCTGCAGTTCATCACTTTTTTTCTCTCTTTCAGGCAGCAGCAGAGGAGTTGTGTTTGTTGCTCAGCCAGGTCTTTCAGATAGTTTACACAGAGTCCACCATCGACTTTTTGGACAGAGCCATTTTTGATGGTGCGACGACACCCACCAGACACCTGTCTTTATACAGTGGTAAGCAAGACATCACCGTCTGTGTCCAAAGGGAAACAAGCACTTTTTTCTGCCTAAGCATTTTACAAGTCACCTGTAAATTTAACAAAGAAAATAATTCAAATTTTTCAGATGATTCCTCAAGCAAAGTGGACGTTAAGGAGGCTTTTGAAGCGGAAGCCAGCACATTGTAAGTGCAACGAATCCCACCTTCCTTCTTCTTTCCATTAGGATTTGACATACTGGGAAGTAAGTTGTTTGTTCTGCTGCTCACTGTGTTGTAAAACTGTTGTTTTCTTTAAGTCCCTTCCAGGTTTCCGTGGAGACAGAACGAAACTCTCCACCCACGTCCTCACCAACATCACCTCAGACAAAGACGGCAAGTGAAGGAGAGCTCAGCACCACAGCTGCAGAGTTACTGCAGGACTACATGACCACAGTACGCACACTTCTTCTCGCATACAGTTTGCAGAATTCACTCGCTCTCAACAGACGAGGCTTTGCCAATAGATTTTGCTTCAGGCTGTGTTGATTTTTTTTTTTTTTTTTTTTTTTCTTTTCTTAGTTGCAGACAAAGTTGTCGTCCCAGGAGATCCAGCAGTTTGCTGCTCTGCTCCACGAATACCGTAACGGTTCCTCCATTCACGAGTTCTGCATTAACCTGCGACAGCTCTATGGGGACAGCAGGAAGTTCCTCCTCCTCGGTAAGACTCGTCATACCGCTTGAGGCCTGGAAATATTTTACTGCACCATTAAAACCGACGGAATATATTCTCAGGCTGCTGGCTTTAAAATAAGTAAATACAACTAAAGTTTAATTGCTGTTGACTCGCTGAGACAGAGACAGTATAATAATGTTCTATGGCATTACTGATGGATGCGTTTCGTTTTTTTGCCCCCCTCATTTTGCCCCCCCCCCCCCCCCCCCCCCCCCCCCCCCCCGCAGGCCTGCGTCCGTTCATACCAGAGAAGGACAGCCAGCACTTTGAGAATTTCCTCGAGACCATCGGCGTCAAAGATGGCCGAGGAATAATCACAGACAGCTTTGGCCGCTACCGGCGTACGGCGAGCTCCGCCTCCGATTCCACCACTAACGGCAACGGAGCAGCTGGGGGAAGCGGCGACAGCGGGGCCTCAGACGAGGGCCGGGAGCCCTCCGAAGGGGACGAGTGGGACCGTATGATCTCCGATATCAGCAATGATATTGAAGCTTTGGGCTGCAGCATGGACCAGGATGGAGTGACACCCTGACACAGGGATGCTAAAGATTCCCGCCTCCAGGCAAGTGCTGGTCAGATTAGATGAAGGTGGTCTTTAGCACGGACCAAAAACATTGTGTGAATAATTGTTTTTTTTCCCCTGTTTATTTGTAAAGAAGATGCTTAGCAGTTTCCACTCACTCAAGGAAAACCTCAACATTTTTACCACCGAAACATGAAGTCAACAGATGCACTTCCGGTGAGCCTGCGGATGATGTGCAGCCACTGGTGTCACAGCTGCATTTCAGAGGAATTCTTAACCTCATATTTTTTTAAGGACTGTTTGGTTTTGTGTTCTATTATTGGCAGTATCTGCCACAGCTGTCAGCAATGTAGCGAAAGTCTCCAGAGTCTGTGAGAATATTTCATTTCCCTCAAAGGGTTCTGGGGTGACAGACCCTCAGACAGGACTGTGTAGAAATACTACTTCATGCTGTTTTTATTTTTTATAGGTCTGTCAGCTTCATCCAGCAGGAAAAATTAAGGTCTGTATTTACGTCATTTTTGTGTTGCTCTTGTGTTGTTGGCTCGATGTAAACTAGTTTTTGACTCGTGCACCGCCTTGTTTTACACTATCGTATTGTTATCAGTGTTTATTCCTTTATAGTTTTGCCCAATTCAAACTGACAGAATGCTGTAAGCCATTAAAATCTTTTTTTTTTTTTTTTAAATCAGTCTGAGTGAGGAGTGCATGTGACAAAGCCACTTTCTATATGGCTGATGCAAGTCTGATTTTTCTTTTTTATTTTCTATTTTTGATAGCTGTCATCTTGCATCTTTCGTTACATTTGTCGTGTGCCTTTTAACGGCAGCACTGCTGCCAAGCTAGTCATCTGTTTCACACAGGAATGGACTTATCAACTGTAACAGCAGTTGTTGAGCAAAACATGGTTATTAAATAACAGCCACTTTACTACATTTTTTGTCTGTCATTACTGCATTGTGATGTCTACTGAGCAACTTTTCTTCAAGTCACACTCGAGAAATGGCTGTACCGAAACAGTCGAAGAAAAAAAATTGAGAAATTTGATCAGTTTGTTTATCCTGTATTTTATTTTTCCTTGCACTCTCTTCTCAGATAGAATATGCTCATTTTCAACATTATTCCAAAGATTTGTCATGTCTGAGGCATGTCCTCTGTAAAATTCAGTGAGTGGATAGGTATCTTGGAATAATTAGAACGTAACTCACAAAATTAAAGGGGATATAATGCGGATAAACTCACTAAAAGCTGGCTAACTTGATGTACCAGATCAATCCAAAAAGCTTCTTTATTTTGCGTATGCAATATCCTATAGACATGGCTGCCACCTGCTGGATGATTCATGAATAATGGATTAGGAGCAGGTGTGGTTGTAAGAGAGCTGGACCTTTACAGTACAAAAATACACCAAAACCATTACCTGATTAACAGCATTTATATTGTAAAACTCAACACTATCATACCCCCAGAAAAGAAAAATTATCACTTTAGCTGCCAAAAGAAAAAGCAAGGGAAATGGTTGTGTAAGGTACACAGTGAGTGGGGTGTAAGATATTTTTCACAGAAATTAACTTTTTTTTTTCCCGATTGTTTAACGGTGGTATAAACAAAGTGCTAAAACGATTAACGAGTCCACACAACCGCACGGAAAGGATTGCGTATGAATGTAGCTGAATCTGACACAAATTTCTTCTCTCACTCAAATATAAAAAGCTTTATTGGTGTGAAAGTTTAAACAAGTTTTTCCAAGCATTATTTAAATAATGCACACAAAAAGCAAACGGTAATATTTGTAATTAAAAATAGATCAAATATAGTTAACATCAAAAATTGAAACAAACTGCTTATGTGGATTTGAAGCTTGTTTTTCCAGTATTTAATTTTTTTGTATTTTCCTGTGGTATGGAAACATGGAATACTTCAGGTGTATATAATTCTGATTTTAAATGGGATTTGGAGCAACAGCTAACTTTTCCCTTCATACAAATCCAATTTTTTTTTTTGCTGTAGGTAACAGTTGCAACATTTGTCTGGCGTATGTTGTGCTAAGCCACGCCCACTCACACAAGTCACAGAGTGGGCACAAGTCACGTTGTGGCGCCCCCTAACATTGGCAGCTGAAAAAAGTCAGTTTGATGTGCAACAAGTCATCCTGTTTTTATTTTGACTCTCACAAGCCAAAAATAAGATCAGGAGTTGAAAGGTTGTAATCTGATTACCCTCCTCCTCTGGGCGATCATGTGCTCGGATGCCCCTAAGCCGCTGTGGAACTTCAGCCTGAGTTTCATCAAAGCAATGAAGCCTGATGTTTCTGAATGTCATCACAGTTGGGGATTAGTTCCATCTGAAGGGAAAGAAACTGACAGTGCGGCTCAGGCGGGTACATTCCTTTCTGTAAAGGAATGTTTCACTTCCTGTACATGTGTACTTTAAAATAATTTCCGTTTTAAAGTAATTTATGTGAGCATGTTTCATCCTTTTCAGGACTTGATTTGGGGGTGGATGAATCTACGCTTCCTGCTGTGGTGTAGGAACATTATATCTCAGCTCAAATAGCTTTACAGGCCCGAGACACTTTCTTCCATTACAAAAGCGTGACATCACTGGAAGATCGACATGCAAACACACATGCTTTGTTTTCACACTGACATCCATACCCGTTGAACCAATATTGTGTTGTTAGGTACACGAAAGGGTAAATGAAAGTTTTTAATGTTTCCTGTGTAGTCTGGTTGTCCTAATTGGCCTTAATCTGATTTTTAGTGGGAACAGTGACTTCTTTCATGCATGTAATTAGTTCATAGAGCAGGTGGTTCATCCCGTGCTGTGTGTAGAGAAGTTGCCAGTTGTCTACAGCTGGAGATTCAGATGTAATTACTTTGACGAAAGACGTATGTTGGTCTGAGCGTGCAGCCAATCTCACTCGTTATGCACACTGTAAAATGTGAATGAGTCCATCCCCTCCAGTTTAACACGATACATGCCATCACCTCTGTACATCAATAAATTACCCGACTTGGACCTAATTGTCTTGAGTCCCAAGGCATCCTCATCTGTGGCAGTCAAGTGGAGTGCGGCCGTCTACCTGTTCTCCAACCGTTGAGGTCCACAACGCTGAAACACCTGTGTCTTGATCATGCACAGAGAAAGTCATCACATGGTCAAAATATAGCTGAGATGTCCTCAAAATGCAAGCAATGCCTCATCTTTGTCTCCATAAGTAACCTCTCATTTGACAAGGTCATTCCAGTGGTACCCATTGATCTTCTGAAGAGACCTTATATCAAAGACATCCAGTTGTCACCGTAAGACAGGAAGCACCAGGACCCTAAGGACTTGGACCTTCATACCCCTGCAAAGATATCATCAGCGAGCACCTCTGTACAGCAATCTCATGCCTTCATAAGCGCTAGCATCTCTTGTTGCCAAAGGCCAAGTACTCGGCGACATGAACGTAACTTCCAACATAAGTGGGGCTCTTAAAGTTCAGCACATAGATGCACTTCTGATGGTCATGTCTGGGAAGTCATTGAAAGCCTGGATCGTATCCTTGATCAGGAGACTCACAAACACTGATTCAGCACTTATCTTCTCAAGTTTTGGAATTAGGGCATTGACTGATTTTGCAAAGATTGTGGCATCCATGGATTTAAGGTACTCGAGGAAAACAGATTAGAAACAAGTTTAAAAATCAAAAGTAACTTCTACTTACACAGTATCCCATTGAACTTGCTGCCACCTGCTGGATGAATGATTAAAATTAGGAGCAGGTGTCGTAATTACATATACGTTGAAAGATTATTGGTTTCCATCTGTTCAACGCCTTCTCATTATGGTGGCCGCTGCATTTTGTAGACTTAGAGGACAACATTTTTAATTTTGGTGTGGCTTAAAGAACTGACTTGGACTCTTGGCAACATGTTTTTGATCTATTTCTCCAATGCTGGCAGACTGGTTGAGATGAAACCTGGAGTTTCTGTGCCATCCCATCTGTTCCTGGAACACAAAGTGGAGTTCATCACTCGCTGTGGGTGTCAAGAGAAAAATGTTCTCTGTGAAACATTTTCTTCATGAAAACAAAAGACGGAATAAAGATGTGAGTAGACAAAATGTCAATGTGGCCTGGCCTTCGTGGTTCTGTTATGCAGATTAAAAGGTTTAGGTGTGAAATACAGCTTCCGTTGGCAGCCATTTCTAATTGGTTACACAAAAGATTGTCAAGATGGTATTGTTTAAGGGTTAAACAATAACATATGGTTATTATGGGGTTTTGGGGGGGTTGTTGGTTCTAACCACCCAAAAAAAACTAGACGGGCATATGACATCAGTGGGTTGTGCCTCAGGACCCCAGGAATCAACTGTGGGCAATAACACAACCATCTCAGCAGAAGCAGACTAATACAACAGTTAGTGAGCTTGTTTTGTGTTGTAAAAATGAATATTCAATCATCATCTGCTGGAAAACGAGTGCCATGGCTTCTCTGGCACCTGATCAGCCAAAAGGAGTCGTCTTTCAGCCACGATAAACCAACACAAAGCCGGAGCTCATGCATTAAAAAAAAAAAAAAAACGCAGCTCAGCAAAGTTATTCACGAGGTGCACCTCAGGCTCAAAGATGGGAATTCTGTCAGTAAATCACAGGTTCAACTCACCCCAGACACTCTGAGAGCATGACTAACCGATAAAGTATCTTTATTCAAAGATAAAACATTGAACGACAAACATTTACAGTCAGTACTTTTAAACAAACAACCAGGAACAACAATCCCCTTTTGGGAATCGTGGTTTACCAAACCAGTTTTGAGGTATGTTCTCTTCCGTCAATCTGTAGATCCAGTTTTCACAAAGTTATCTTCTTGGCAGATGACACTGTGCTTCATTCCTAAGGGGAAAACTGCAAGCAGAAACAAAAGTCTAAAGTATTCTACTGGTACAGAAATACTCGTTACTCAAAAGCCCCAACGGACGCCTACGCCATTTGTGACTTTCCTTTCAGCAGTTTTCCCATTGTGACAAATTACATGTTCAAGTAATTCTTCAAAGGTAAAATAAACGTTTGTCCAACCCCCGTCTCCACTTGTTTAGAAGATGCGTTTGGATTAACCCCGGCTAATGACACATCCCATTATAACTGTCAACGTAATAATAAGGGCGGTAACGGCAGCCGTATAATCATGTCGTTAAGAACTAGAAGAGATATATCTCAGTGTTTATCCACCAATATGCTGTGTTTTCATTTCAAACAGACAATGACATCTTAAGTGGTACTTACTGGTTGGCGCATAACAAGAGTATTAAAAAAGTACAAAACTCTACAATGTTATTGCCAGTTGAAGTAGAAATCCTTTACACAATGTAAAAAGCTTAATAAAATCAAACCTTTTTGGACTATTTCAATAAATGTTCTGCCATCTAGTCATTTTATTTCTTTAAAAAGTATAGTAGGGTGATTCTTTAACTACAGGCACTATTGGCCTTGTAAATGTAATTTCCACCACACCATTGCCTTACAATATAAAGCGCCTTGGGGCAACTGTTTGTTGTGATTTGGCGCTATATACATGTGCTCTGATGTTACTGTTTATCTCCATAGAAACTACCCACACACAATCTTTCATACTAACTTTTTAAAGGGACATTATTGTTGTGGTGGAAATTACGGCAATAGTGTGGGACAACTACATTTCGTTTAAAAAAATCACAACAGTTGTATGACATTGAATACCCCAATTATGTTCTGATTATTTTACTGCTATTTTATTCAGAGATATTTTAAAACATTAGAAAAAACATTTGTTTACTATTCATTTTTATCATTGAAGATCATAAGTCTGGGTGTGGGACAAGCACAAAACGGCAATATTTGCATATAATGATGCTGAAAAAAGGTGAAAAAGTCATCATAGACTACTAGGACAAATTTCTTAAAACACTTTAATTGTAAAGATAACTATAAAAGTGTGAAATTTCTCCTTTTTCTTTTTTTCATAAAATATGATCAAGGGACATATTTTCACCCAGTAATAAAAAAAAATTGATTTTGGACACGATACAAATGTATGTGCGGCACGTAGTGATAAGCAGACAGTGAAAGCATCATATGAAAGTTTTTACCCAGTAAAAATCTACTCAAATGGTAATATTTGCATTATAAAACAACAATGTAGCCCTGACAGACAAGATGCATTTTCAGGCACCACTAGCAGAGCGAGAAACGGCGAGAGTTAATGTTCATCTTGGTGACGCCGATCAGTCGCAACGGGGCCGAGAGGCCAAGTCCCGGGGTCACTGGACATTCGAACAGCAGTTCTGACAGTTCGTCTCGCTCCTCCAGGCCAAAGGTGGCGTCGTTGAGCATTCGGCGGTGCAGGTTGCACGCCTGCTCGATCTTGAGCTTGTTGATGTCGTTCCGGAGCCGTATGAGTTGCCGTGCCAGCCGCTGGTCTTGCAAACGCATGTCTGCCTGCAAAATGTTGGACGGCGATAAGAGAAGAGGAAAATTACCGACAGGTTTTGGACACAAAGCGAAAACAGGTGTAAAGTAAAGTATAGCTGCCGCTCTCGATGGAAAACAGTTGCTTTGTGTCAATGATGGACAACATGAGTGAATAATTACTTGTGTATTGCCAAGCAAATTTGCTAAACAGTTTACACAGTAGATTATGAACTACTAGTGAGATCCTCTACCTGTTGTTGTTGGTATAATACGTGTAGTTGTTGTAACTCAGGATATAGAGGCCCTCGGGCCCATTGATTCCAGTGCTTATTACTGGATTCTGTAGTGTGTAGCAGATGAGAGTCTATGACTCACTCTACCCAAATGGGGTGCTAGTCTGGCCAAGGTTACTTCACCAGCCAATGCTAGTTGGAATCAAACCCAGGTCTACACAGCGGTTGTCCAAATCCCTATATCTCACTGAGCTCCCTGCTCTACATTGTGTTATTGGTAATGCCAATTGCCATTGGAATACCATTTGTTTACATGGATGGCCAATAACAGACAGATCACTGTAATTGAATAAAACAAAGGTCTGGCTTGCTTTTGATCAAATAAAATTGTGCCAGCTTTTCTTCAAGATGTGCTTTTATTTTGCAGAAACCAACATCAGATTTTATCTATTTCTCTGAGGGATGACCAGTTCTAAGTTACAATTCTAAATTCAGATTTTACAATTGTAAACTGCCTCACCAGCTCTCTTCTGAGTGAACTCAGAGCTTCGTCAATGTCCCCGATTCCGTTCAGTAGACCTGATGACAGTTTGCACCGGGTCACGTTTGCGTTCGCTTTGGTCTCTCCGGGCGTCTCTTGTTTGCCTTCTGGCTCCTCCCGTTGCTGCCCTTTCCCACTTGTCAACTTTGCGAAGTTTTCAGTTTCCAGTCTGGCTTTCCACTCCAGGTAAGAAGGCCTCCTGGTCTCCAGTCTTAACTTCTCCGTCATGGCCTTCAAGGTCAAGAGATGGTCATCTGTCAGCGATGCCGCGTCGTCCTCCTCTGCCTCACTCGCCCCGTTCACCACGAACATCGGAGGTGTATCCATCACAGATCTGCCAAGTAAAAGAACTTCTCAAAAATTTGGAAAATGATAGACATTTGGTTCCCCTGTGACCACAAGGAGCTTTAGGACCAGGTGGTTGTGGCCTTTGTCTTCTGTGTGTCTAAATTCAGCTGTTCTACATCAGATCAACCTTCAAGAGCTCTTTAACAAGGAAATCGATATATTTTATCTATCAAAACAGAGGTAAAACTATTACATTATTCAAATCGATACAATATAGAATCAATAAAATCAGTCAAGTCTTCAAATAAGCTAAAATACTACTGTACGTTTCCAGCTTTGCTACTTTTCTTTTAATATCTTTCGGGTTCGTATTGTTAAAGCAACACAAAAACACTTCAAGGCAGCAGAGAATTTCCTGATTCCATTTGAATTAATAAAAGGCACAGCACCGACCTCCGAGATTTTTGTGCGACAGGAACAAACCGTTTCCATAGCAGCGCGTCAGGCACTGTCAATCAAACAGCAGTTTTCCACCTCCGGCTGTCAGAGCCTGACAGACGATTGGAACACCAACAGCTGATGTGTTTAACAGCGAAATAACATGTCACGTTTCAAAAATATAAAAAACTGGATTTGAAACACATGATGGATACGGGAAGCAAAACGACTTCTTACATCCCTGCATGATTTTTTTTTTTTTTAATTTCCACCTGTTCAATCAAAAATACATTGAAATTTCCTTTTTTCAGACCACTTTAATGCAGATGGAGCGATTTGGAATTAGATGTAAACTTTGAGAGGGATAACAATTATAGTGACTGTATAGAATTGGATATATTGGTTTTAATTGTTGAGGTGTGTATCTCCACATTCATGCTTAGGACTTATTTTGGTGGAGGACTTAAAGGACCTGGTCGATTTCATTCATAGTACAAACCCAAACAAAAACAGCAATAAGTCCTCTGCAAATCTGACCTACACTCCCTGGTACAAAATTATGGTTTTGGCCAAGGCCAGAACTTGGGTCCCAAAGGGAACAAACTGCTCAAATATCCAACACAATATGTAAATTGGTGGAAAATGTTCAGTCAAGCATTTTTGTTTTTTGTTTGGAAGAAAGTCAGTTCCAGATTGAGCTCCAGCCTAATAAAAAAATGAGAATTAAAGAAAAGGATGGTCATGCTGAGAGGTCTTCCAGGTACAGCTAACTTGGAGGAGACCCCGGGTGACAGCCAGGACACTTGATGGACTGTATTTCCCATCTGGATTGGCAATGCCTTGGCATCCCCCGGGAAGAGTTACAGTTTTTATGGAGGACAAACATATAAGACATTGTTTAACTCTGATTCACCTAAATCAATACAAAAAAGCAGGTTTGTTTTGTTTAAGCAATGCTGCATGGACGTGTCTGCCAGCTGTTGAACAGTGCCTCCTGCTGGATGACTGGTGCATGTTGGAGGGATGATGAAAATTAGGAGGAGGTGCATTTGAACTCATATGGGTCTTGAAATGAGCTTGTCAGTTTTTAGTTCCAAATCTTGGGTCTGGTGCAACCCAATATCAAGGTTGCTTGTCTCCAAAAAAATAAAAATAAACCAGGGTCAAGCCTTAAAAATATACATTTTGATTTTGACTTTCACAATGGCAACAGTTAAGTTTCTGGCTCCACACATAAAGTGTGAGAATTCATTTACTTTTGTCAATATGTGATTTTGCATGCATATTTTATGTTATCACACGGCGCAAAAACAAATGCAAATGTCTTGTTTAATTTCAGACCTGTTTAACAGCAATGGGATGATGAACATGAAGGCTCACAGCAAAGCAAGAGCGGGGAAATAAAGACACAAAGCTGAATATTTAATTTAGCATTTTGAACATTATTCCAAACTCTGTCAGTGGCACAGCAGGGAAGAAAGAAAAAGTGTCCTCTTACAGAGTCTTCAGTAAGTGGTTACCGCTCAGTTATTCCGTAATGGGCACAGCAGAGCAGCGGTGAAGTCATCGCCCTTGTATCTGATGATAGGTTTGGCTGTTTTGCAAGGTAAATTAGAGCTGTGGCTGCTCAGAGGAGCTGACATATACATTTTTGGTGAGAGGATCCTCTCCTTGTTCTCTCCGTTAGAAGCCAGTAACATACAGTAGTGTTCAGAATAATAGTAGTGCTATTTGACTAAAAAGATTAATCCAGGTTTTGAGTATATTTCTTATTGTTACATGGGAAACAAGGTACCAGTAGATTCTCACAAATCCAACAAGACCAAGCATTCATGATATGCACACTCTTAAGGCTATGAAATTGGGCTATTAGTAAAAAAAAAAAGTAGAAAAGGGGGTGTTCACAATAATAGTAGTGTGGCATTCAGTCAGTGAGTTTGTCGATTTTATGGAACAAACAGGTGTGAATCAGGTGTCCCCTATTTAAGGATGAAGCCAGCACCTGTTGAACATGCTTTTCTCTTTGAAAGCCTGAGGAAAATGGGACGTTCAAGACATTGTTCAGAAGAACAGCGTAGTTTGATTAAAAAGTTGATTGGGGAGGGGAAAACTTATAGGCTGTTCATCTACAATGATCTCCAATGCTTTAAAATGGACAAAAAAAAAACAGACGCGTGGAAGAAAATGGGAAAACAACCATCAAAATGGATAGATGAATAACCAGGATGGCAAAGGCTCCAGGACGATCAAAGACAGTCTGGAGTTACCTGTAATTTAATTTATTTGCAAGAATCCCCCACAAAGTCCCTCTGTTAAATAAAAGACGTGCAGAAGAGGTTACAATTTGCCAAAGAACACATCACCTGGCCTAAAGAGAAATGGAGGAATATTCTGTGGACTGATGAGAGTAAAAGTGTTCTTTTTGGGTCCAAGGGCCGCAGACAGTTTGTGAGACGTCCCCCAAACTCTGAATTCAAGCCACAGTTCACAGTGAAGACAGTGAAGCATGGTGGTGCAAGCATCATGATATGGTGTTGGGCCTATATATCGCATACCAGGTATCATGGATCAGTTTGGATATGTCAAAATACTTGAAGAGGTCATGTTGCCTTATGCTGAAGAGGACATGCCCTTGAAATGGGTGTTTCAACAAGACAATGACCCCAAGCACACTAGTAAATGAGCAAAATCTTGGTTCCAAACCAACAAAATTAATGCCTCGCAGATGTGAAGAAATCATGAAAAACTAGTTATACAACTAAATACTAGTTTAGTGATTCACAGGATTGCTAAAAAAGCAGTTTGAACATAACAGTTTTGAGTTTGTAGCATCAACAGCAGATGCTACTATTATTGTGAACACCCCCTTTTCTACTTTTTTTACTAATAGCCTTTTTTTTACTCATAGCCTTAAGAATGTGCATATCATGAATGCTTGGTCTTGTTGGATTTATGAGAATCTACTGAATCTACTGGTACCTTGTTTCCCATGTAACAATAAGAAATATACTCAAAACCTGGATTAATCTTTTTAGTCACATAGCACTACTATTATTCTGAACACTACTGAATGGAGGAGAAAAATCCATGCGCAAACATGCATTTTTAAAGCGTTTATAATTAGATGATGGAGAAGAACGGGAGGCTGTCATGCAGCCTTGTGCATCAGTGTTGTGTTAATGACAAAAATGCACAAGTGAAGGGAAAGAAAAAAAATAAAACTTCATCGTTGAGATCCAAACCAGTAGAATTTTACAGGTTCTTAATCATGTAACACCTACTGTTTGTTTCTGTGTAGGCTCTCAGTTGTCCAGGTGGTTTCCATAATAGAGAAGCTTGAATCTTCGACTGGACTGGGTTGCTTGACGCGAGGACATTTCGCTTCAAATTGCAGAAGCTTCCTCAGCTAAAATTCTTGCTCTGGTGGTCTGACTTCTGTCTTGACTCTTGTAGAGAAGAATAATCAAGAAGTCACAAAAGCTGGAGTTTTAAACCTAACCAGACCCCTCCTACCGAGAGGCAGACTGCTATAGGCTGGTGACTAAACAATAGCTCTTATTAGCACCTATTGTGCTCTAGTTAACACCCTCCTAATGACAGGGCAGCTGTCCCTCTCCTGATGGCTCCCTTGACGACGCTGCTGATGATGTGAATGGCTCATTACCATGAACAAAAGACTGAAACTGCTTTGACCTGAGTACTCCATTGTAAACAGGGGATAAAGCGTGTCTCAGACCCCCTCCCCGGTTAAGGCTAGGTTTCAAACGTTTCACAAAGAATGCCTCCTTGACCCCTCTCTCAAACCATTTCTTCTCTCTAGCTAATATTTTAACTTCCTTGTCCTCAAACGTGTGGTTAGTGTCTTTAAGGTGGAGATGAACTGCAGACTGAGGTCCACTGGCGCCCTCTCTCCGGTGCTTCAAGCTTCTCTACTACCTACTGTTTGGATTAAATTAAAAAAAGGTACTTATTTCAGTTAATCCTGCTAAAACCACACAGGCAAATAAGGCATAATCTGCATTTAATGAGCAGTATTAGAGGGCCAGTACATGCCCCGCAAGCACACACACCATATCACACTCTATGTGCATGAGAGTCATTTCAACACATAGGAGGACTAAGTAAGACCTTGTCATGTTGGTTGCAGCTATTCAGGAGATTATTTTTCACACTATAGTGACATTGTTTCATGTTATATACCACATAATGACAAATGGCTATAGATTATCTCTCTAGCCCTACAGGTTACGGAGATATACTAAAAAAATGTGTTTTAGGACTACACTTTTGAGGACCTTTATGCAATTTTCTCCAAAAGTTAATCATCTCAAGACATTCACACAAGGAATGCTCCAACCAAGTTTGGTGAAAATCTGATCATCTGTTTTGGAGTTATTTTGAACAAAGTCAGACCAACATGAGCGATGAAAATACCCTGCATGCCAGCAAAGTAAGACATATGTGGAGCTTGAGGGTGGATTTCATTGTTAAACGCCACCTCAAATGTTCTACACATTGTGATGTAAAAGCAAGGTTTTTTGAAACTTTACACCAATTGTCTCATAAAATGATTTGTTTCAAAATATCAGAAATAATATGAATATCTTGCTTCAGACCATAATTCACCATTTCAAAAGGCTTGAAACATAAATATTAAAATTTTCATGTAATATGTCATTGTTCTGAAACTCAAAATTAAATTTACTCCAGTTGCTTCATATAATGATTCACTTTTCAAAGCATTCGTTATACGAAATGGAATAATTGTCAGAAAATTATGAGTTTGAAATGAATGCACACTAAATGAAACAAATGAATAAGAAAATTGTTCATAAAAAAAAGGTTCAAAATGCTACATTACATAATTGCTTCAGAAGACATCATAATTTTGAAATGCTCGAAATTAAACATTCGCTTCACATTACTGTTCTCTTGTAAAAATGAGAGAAATGGTAAGTGAAACAAACAGTTCAGAAAATGAATCACTCATTTGAAAGGTTTGAAACACTAAAGCAAGCAAATGATTTCGATTTTTTTTAAACTTTTGAAACACAAAACAAGTGCTTCAGAATTCACAGCTTCAAAATGCTTCACTGTTTCAGAATGTTTGAAACAACAAATGAAACAGTTGCACCATTGAGGTTTGCAAAGGCTTTGAAACTCTTCACTACAAGTTGACATCTGTTGAGCAATGCCCCCCTCCCAAAAAAAAAAAAAAAAAAGCCTGGCTACGCCCCTGGATCAAAATATGACCACATTATGAGATAATTACAAAATTATAGTCTCTTCTTCTTTGTTCCATAATCATTTTAGAGCCAAGTTTAGTGGAATTGGAGCTTTCTATAACTAACCATCAAATCTGTGAACTATAAGGTGTTCATGGTTTACGTGCTAAAATCCAAAAGCGGCTTCAGGGGAAAAATAATGCATGAATAAAATGTAAACCGTAATGACCATTTATCCAGACTGAATCAGTGAGGGCACACATTCCTCTGGTTTCGAGCGTGCTGACTGGACATTTCAACTGCTGCCACACCAAGAAAATTTATTTTGTGGCAGGAGATGAACTGATGCCAAACCTGGTTGGGCCAAAGAGCTCAGCGTGTCTAGAACATACAGGCCGTGTCTACACAACAAACTGAGCCGCCTTTCCTCAAGCACGTTATTGAGTTTCAGCATTTATGAATCAATCAACCAACACCTTATTAATGTTTCATGACCACAAAAAAAAGTGAATTAAAAGAATTACTGTAAATACCAGATTCTTTTTATAACCTTTAAAAATATGAATTCATTAACTTCTACTTTCCCCCATATTGTTACTTAATTATTCCTCATGAATCAAACACTGCCATCTTATTCACTTGTGTTTTATGATTTAATTTGTCATTGCCTCAAATTGTTAGCCAACTCTCACTGCCTCAAATTGTTAGCCATTGCTCATGTATAGGCGGTTACTGTCTCACATGGTTAGCCGATACTTAATGCTTCAGATTGTTAACTAACGTTCGCTTGAAGGTTGCTGGTGCCTCAAATTGTTAGCTGGTGTTCGCTTGAAGGTGGCTGGTGCCTCAAATTGTTAGCTGGTGTTCGCTTGAAGGTGGCTGGTGCCTCAAATTGTTAGCTGGTGTTCGCTTGAAGGTGGCTGCTGGCTCAAATTGTTAGCTGGTGTTCGCTTGAAGGTGGCTGGTGCCTCAAATTGTTAGCTGGTGTTCGCTTGAAGGTGGCTGCTGGCTCAAATTGTTAGCTGGTGTTCGCTTGAAGGTGGTTGCTGGCTCAAATTGTTAGCTGGTGTTCGCTTGAAGGTGGCTGCTGGCTCAAATTGTTAGCTGGTGTTCGCTTGAAGGTGGCTGCTGGCTCAAATTGTTAGCTGGTGTTCGCTTGAAGGTGGCTGCTGGCTCAAATTGTTAGCTGGTGTTCGCTTGAAGGTGGCTGGTGGCTCAAATTGTTAGCTGGTGTTCGCTTGAAGGTGGCTGCTGGCTCAAATTGTTAGCTGGTGTTCGCTTGAAGGTGGCTGCTGGCTCAAATTGTTAGCTGGTGTTCGCTTGAAGGTGGCTGCTGGCTCAAATTGTTAGCTGGTGTTCGCTTGAAGGTGGTTGCTGGCTCAAATTGTTAGCTGGTGTTCGCTTGAAGGTGGCTGGTGCCTCAAATTGTTAGCTGGTGTTCGCTTGAAGGTGGCTGGTGCCTCAAATTGTTAGCTGGTGTTCGCTTGAAGGCGGCTGCTGCCTCAAATTGTTAGCCGGCGCTCGCGTGACAGTGGTTGCTGCCTCACGTGGTTAGCCACCATTCGCCACATAAAATGGTTAGCTGCCATTCGCGGCCTCAAATTGTTATACGTTCAGCTGAAGGCTGTTTCTGCCTCAAATTGTTAGCTGGTGTTCACTTTAAGGCGGTTGCTGCCTCAAATTGTTAGCTGGTGTTCACTTTAAGGCGGTTGCTGCCTCACATTGTTAGCTGGTTTCACTTGGAGGCGGTTGCTGCCTCAAATTGTTAGCTGGTGTTCGCTTGGAGGCGGTTGCTGCCTCAACTTGTTAGCTGGTGTTCGCTTTAAGGCGGTTGCTGCCTCAAATTGTTAGCCGGCACTCGCGTGAAGGTGGTTGCTGCCTTACATGGTTAGCCACCACGTTCCACATCAAATGGTTAGCCGCCGTTCGCCGCCTCAAATTGTTAGCCGACACATGCCGCCTCAATTGTTTGTCGATGTTCTGTGACTCATATTGCTAGCTGGCATTCGCTTGAAGGCGGATGCTGCCTCAAATTGTTAGCCGGCGCTCGCATGAAGGTGGTTGCTGCCTCACATGGTTAGCCATCACTCACCACATCAACTAGTTAGCCGCCGTTCACCGCCTCAAGTTGTTAGCCGACGCATGCCGCCTCAAATTGTTAGTCGATGCTCTGTGCCTCAAATTGTTAACTGGCATTCTCTTGAAGGCGGATGCTGCCTCAAATTGTTAGCCGGTGCTCGCGTGAAGGCGGTGCTGCCTTACACGGTTAGGCACCGCTTGACACATCAAATTGTTAACCGCCGCTCGCCGCCTCAAATTATTACCCGACACACGCCACCTCAACTGATAGCCGACGCGCTGCGCCTCAAATTGTTAGCCGGCATTTGCTTGAAGGCGGTTGCTGCCCTCAAAATCGTTAGCCGACGCCGCTGCCTCAAACTGTTGGCTGACCCTTACTGTTATTTTCCATGTTCTCCATCTGTCATCCACTAACCATCCAGCAGGTGGCGCCACATCTGCTATTTTACACAAGCAACACAAAGTTTTTTTAAATGATCTATTGCATCAAAGCTAACCACTGTCTGACCACTTCATTCTCCATATGTGCTCTTTTAATGTGGTGTGACAGACAAGCCCTACACCAGTGTAGCCAATTATTTGATTTTCATCTGAATCTGATTTAAAAAATATTTTGGCCTTTACATGACTTGGTAGACTTTCTTTTGGTCACTTCAATGCATTTTCCGTAATTTCTTTCATATTTTATATCTGATCATGGTTTTAGAAGTGCCAACATGCTGTGATTTATTATTTATTTATTTTGCTGAATTTAAGCCATTTTCACGGTTTGTTCATGATTCAATCGAATCTCATAGTTACAAACAATTAATGTGTAACAATCAGACAAAATGGGAAGGAAAAATAAAACAGATCCAGGTCACTTCAGTTGGTAATGTGAACATAGCCTTAACAAAAACCTCTGGCCGGAAACGCACTTTTTTCTGTCAAAATAAATGAATAATTACTCCGCATTACAAGGGAAAAGTATGTCAACAGGTGCATTTTTTGTCACTATTTGAGAACTTAAAGAACTATTTAAAAGCTTAATTAACTTTTTTAACCTTTGATGAGCTTTAGTTGGGTAGGTTATTTTGTTTCGCACCAAACGGCCACCCACCTCTCCACATTCAATGCTGCTTAAGCCAAACTCCGCGAGCACCCAATAGTTAAAACAAACGCCCACTACAACCTGATATTTCACTTTCAACACAAACGGACCCGTTTACCGTCAGAACCTCCGCTCACGGTCCAATTTTAATCCACAGCAGTGAAGAATCCGGTGTCGGTGCCAAATCCGAATCGGTCTCCAGATGCCCGGTTCACTCGTTTTTGTAGCAGGAGGTGCCGGAGGAGGGGCGGGAAAATAGTTGCGTCACTTGCATTTATTTTAATTTCAAGACTTTCCAACACACAAGAGCAGCCGCATCCCTCATATATTTTTATTCAACAAAATTTTACAAATACACTCCCTCCTCCCAATACCCAGAGATAATTTTGCAATTTTTTTTTTACAAATGTAAAAACACTGATACAAACCTCTTTCGAGAATCAGTTAAGACAAAAATACTATACATTACTGTGATAAATTCAGGAACAACTAATAATTCTGACATTAAACTTGAAGAAAAGGCAAACGCTACTTTTTCAGTTTGTTGGCGCAGTGTAGGTGTCGTGTATGGAGGCCTCTTACTGCCAAGTAAAACAAAAATAACAGTAATAGATAATAATGGAATATTTTTTAAAAAGAGAAACAAAAAATGTATTAAAGATATTTTTAGATTAAAAATATTTTGCTTTTAAAAAGCAAAATGATGAGCTTGACTTTATTTGCAATTATAAGAATTAACTCCTCCAGTCATAATTGTGACTTTCAAATTTGAAAGTTAATTCCTTTTAAAATATTAATCACAGTTAATTTTTTTCTTCTCGAATCATTTTCACTTTAAAAAGTAGAATTTTTGACATTTTATTTAATAACTTGCATGAATGGGCAGCACTGTTGCCTCACAGCAAGAAGGTCATGGGTTCAATTCCTGTGGCCTTTCTGTGTGGAGTTTGCATGTTCTCCCCGTGTTTGCGTGGGTTTCCTCCAGGTGCTCCAGTTTCCTCCCACATCCAAAGACATGTGGGTTAGGTGGATTGGAATCTTTAAATTGTCCGTAGGTGTGGGTGTGTCTGTGTTTGTTTGTCTGGTTGTGGCCCTGCGACAGACTGGCGTCCTGTCCTGGGTGTACCCCGCCTCACACCCTATGGCTGCTGGGATAGTCTCCAGCCCCCCGCGACCCTTAAATGGACTAAGCGTTAGTAGGTGAATGAATGAATGAATTTGCATAAATAAAAACTCTATCTTAACTTTTATTAATATATCCATTATAAATCATTATTATGAAATGTAAAGTCAAACGTTCAACTTTAGAATTTCGAATTTGGAGACAGTAAGTCAGGATTTAAAAAAAAAAATAAAAACAGAAAAAAAATCTAAATTAATAGACAACCATTATTTGGATGAATTGATAACTATAAATAAATTTCGGTATCTCATGACTTTCAAAGTTTGAAATTGTAACTTTGTTTCATAATTAGAACTTAAAAATCAACCCAATAATAAGTAGGAAGCCTTGGTGGCTTTTGCAAGGAAAGAAACTCACAAGCTCACTGCAAACCACATGTAACATCAACCACACCCCTCTGTTCCCTTCACGTCTGCTTTTTGTATTGATCTAGTGTATCAAAGTTAACCAAAGTTTAATGAGCTCATTCTCATTACATGTCCTTGAAATGTGGAAACTTACAAGCTCTCAGCATTTATTGTTTCTGAGTTATCATGCTCACAATCTATTCATTCACTCATTGTAATTTACAGTCTATTCTCCTGCTTTGGAAAAGCCTAGAAATAACAACAAATTTATTTATATAACACACTCAAAGTGCTATAGTAAAAAAGTGCTCTACATAAACATGACGAACACAACAGTAAAAATAGAGAAACAACCAAAACATCTGTCAGAACAAATTAAAATTCAAGACCAAGTACACACATATTATAACAACCAACAAATGTGGTTAAAATGAGGTAAAATTACAAACTAATTGCAGGCCACTGAAAATAAATACATTTTAATATTACCTTGAAACAGTCTGGACTTTTTGGTGATGTTGTCTAAATATCACAATTTGTTATCTTGTAATTTGTTTTATGTGGTGACTGATTGTGAGCTCGCTCACAAAGTGAGTTCCTCTATGTCATTGTCGAACGATGGGACGGCACAGACGGCGGGTCTGCTGTCCGTGACGTGCAGAGAGCGCTGGTGAGGTGCAGCAGGAGAAGGGGAGGAGTCTGGGTTACACCGCCTCCCTGCGCGTATCACGCTGCTAGTCGGATGACTGTTGAAAATATCAATGATAGCGGAGTTGGAGGCGTACGTGTTTTCGCCAGCAGACACTGTCTGGGTACCGAAGAGCTGCTGCATCAGGTTGGACTTCACTGCTCTTCTGTCCATCACCTTGTCTTTTTCCGCCAGTTCAAGGTTAAAAACGCCGACTGCTTCTAATGGGGAGTCCTGCTCCTTTTTGGGGGGAGGCGGCGGGAAGCCTGGCGAATATCGGGAAGTGGACACTCCAAAAGAAGGCGTGTAGCTCCCGAATGACAAGTCCTCGCGAGACGTCTGGGATTGTAGCGGTCTCACGCCACCGGACTCTGCAGCTGGTTTTCTCCTTCCACCTTCCCGGCTTCCAGATCCAAATCGTAACCCTGAAGACTGATCCGGCTCCGTGAGGCTGAAAACAGACAGATTATGAGTCTCCTGCTCAGAAAAACGCGGAGTACGTCGCTCAGATGTTCCAAACTGATGCTTGACTGCTTGGTTCTGAAGGTCTATTTTACGCATCTTCTCCAGCAGCTGTTCTTTTTGGTGATGATTCTCCTCTGCCGCTTGGCAATTGGACTGAGCCTCCTGGTTCCATCGCTCCACTTCTTCCCGAACATGGCTGTTCTTCTTGCTGGAGTCATCTTCCTGATATTCCCCTGTTTGTCTTCCCCAGCCTGTGGACACAGAAGAATATCATTTGACAAACATTTGCTGGTTCCACTCCTCCTCAGAGGTGCGTGGGCACATAGGTAGGTTGACCCCAGAACTGCAACTTAAGGGGTTTGTTTTGGTAAAGGTCAAGGTCAAAATTTAGGTTTATCTGTTTGTTCCAACACTTTACTGTAACTAGTGTCTCACCATCTCTTTGTTTCTCCTCTTTCTTCTCAGGGCCATTCTGCTGCTGGTCCACTTGTTGCTTCTCCTTGTCATTTTCTCTTTTTATTCCACTCGTCTGCTGATCGTCCCAGTTTTGATGGGTATTTTCCGCCTGTGCCGGGCTCTCTGGTCTGTCACGCTCCTGTCACAACCAAAATGACACAGTAATAATGGCGAAACATTCTGCTCCCAAGCAGCTGATAACATGGATATTAGAGTAGTGATTACCTTGAGGGATAAATATTCGTCGTCCGCCTGTTTGATGCCCTCGGTAACAGTTGGGGGAGGTGGGGGGAAATCTGTGCTAAATAAGTTGTCTTCAGTCTGTACGGCCTTAGTGCTGGATGAGCTGTGGTCTAAAAGTGAGAGGAACACAAACAACAGCTCACTTTATTTTGCAAATCGTACCCTGAACCATCTGTTTTTTTCCTGTTTTATTATAAAGGGACCATGTACAATAAAAAATAAATGTTTCCATTTGATGCATTGTACCAGAGTTAGCTTAAAGCTAATTTACATCTGCAGTCCCTTGACAAATCCGGGTTAAAATATAAATAATAAAACATCACAAAAACATAAACTGTGGAAGCAGAGCCAATGATTCTTGTGGAATCCTCCATGAGAATCATTGATTCAAACTCTACATCAGTCTCATTTTACATGAGGTTTTATACGTGGCCTCACCCTTTCTGTTTGTGGACGGTTTCCCTGCGTGGCGTGCGTAAATATTCAGGGCGTCTCGTTCTCTCTCTTTCTCCTGAGAAACAGGAACGGGCTCCGTAAATATTTCCGTGCTATACAACACGTATCCAGTTTGACGCCTGTTCTATGAGTATACGTGCCTTGAGTTTATCGGTCAGCTGTTTCAGCTCCTCCTGCAGAGCCGCAACCTTCTCCTGGGCACCGATGCACTTTTTCCTCTCTGCAGCCAACTGCCTTTGGTAACTGCCACTCATCAGCTCCATCTTACGTTCCAGCTCCTTTAAACACACACAGAAAGTTTCCAAACCAGCAGAAGGACAAAATAAAATTCTGATTATGTTCCATTTATTTAAAGGATGCCTACGGTGAATACATATTACAGCTATTACTGTATTATAACACAGTAACAATATGTGCGTTACTGTTTATCAAGGAACACTGCACTGTATTTTCCAGAGTATAACTGTTTTTTGTTTTTATTTACTGGTTTGAGAGGTCCTGCCACTTGTACTCTTGTAAAAGAAAATAAATAAGTAAATAAAACACATTTTAAAAATAATAACTATTTCTCTATGACTCTGCCTGCACACTCGAACAATGCACAATAATCTCAAATTAAATAGCTGATTATCCAGAAAAAAAGGGTGCAAGTATACACTGGTACAACATCCAAAAAATGTGTTAAATGCTAAAAATGCATGTGAACTGAAAAACTGGGCCACAAATGTTTTCAACAACTTATCGCTTACAGGAAGCAATTTTTGTTACTTCTGCCATTTAAAAAAATAAAAATTAAAACACACCCTGGCTACAAATAATGATAATTTTCAGTCATACTTATCATCTGAAAATTATTCTGTGCAGTGAAGAAGAGGAAAAATGAAAATTTTGATTTTCTTGATCTTGAAAATTTTGTCCATCTACATTAAAACCAAACAAATTAAAGAGGCACCTCCACATATTTAGAAAGCTGTAACGTGCACATTTCTTTGTAGGTGTTGGAAAAGCCAAAGACAAACCAATCAGACGTTTACATTTGATCCACCTGATTAAAAAATATAATAAATTCATTAGTTTGGTTTGTTTAATGAAATGAACCATAGAACTGTCTGCCACCTGCTGGCCATTTCTGGACATGTTAAAGTAACACGTGTCTTGAAATAAACTTGTCAGTTTGTGTCATCACCATGCAAGCCACTGCGCACACTGTAGCTTTAATTTTACAATCATCTCATTTTGTAATTTTTGTCTCTGAACTGCACAGCAGTTGTGAGCATCTCAAACGCAGCTCATTTAAATATGGAAGTCATTCAGAATAATTACAAACGCTTGTAGCCCTCAGTTTCATAAATCAATAATCCACATACTTTAATCTTGGTTTCTCCGTCTTGCCTTCGAGTCGTCTCTTCCTCGAGTCTGCGGCTCAGCTCCTCCCTGGGTGCCAGCTCGTGCTGAGCAACCAGAGTTTTCAGCCGTGCGACCGTCGCCCGACTCCTCTGCAGCCGCTCGTCGCTGTCCTTCAGCTGGCGCTCAGCCGCGCGCTGCTGCTCCTTAGCTCGCCGTACGTGTTCACGCAGTGTGAGAGTCTCATTGGAGTGTCGCGACAGCAACTGGGAGATTTCCACTCCTGTGTCGTCGTAGCGCTGCAAAGCTTTCTCTTGTCGCACCTGCAGCTATAGAGAGAGAATTTAATATCTCACAGGTGGCAACGCTCACGAAGAACATTACAGAAACAAACTAAAACATGCTAAATGATGTGAGTTTTTCCTGATGCAACATAAGAGCTGGAAATGGCATATTTCATGATGTGCATCAGTCTGCACGCACCCAAAATGTGCATTTACACAGCCATGAGATTTAACTACTACTGCTGTTATTACTCAAAAGAGTACACTTTTAAACTAGTGTTCATCCTACCTTTTTGAGAATTCTGTTTTCCTTCTGCAGCTCGTCAATTTGCAGCTGCTGCTCAGTGACTGCGTTACGCAATTCGTTGATCTTTAGCAGGCGCGCTGAGAGCACATTCTTGGTTACCAAATCCAGGTCTTTTGGAGGAGTGGAGTCCTTGCTGTGGGAACGCCCTCGCCCGCGATGCAGCTGGGATTGGGAGGAGCAACCTGGACGACGCAGGTGAGATGGAACATGGCGGCCCACACCACCTGAGTAGGAAAAATTTGAATTTGACAAATTTAAATTTTAACAAAAACTGGCCTTCACATTTGATCAATTCTGCACAAAATTTGAACCATTTCACACTCGACTAACACTCAATCCTTCCACCATGTTTAATCCATACTGGAGTAAAACAGTTCTTACCTTCAGTTTGACCCTTAAAAGTCACACGTCATGTGCCCTTTTTTAAAAAGACATCTTACCTTTCCTTCCTCTCGTGTCGGCAGGGCTGTCGTGCATTTTCTTTGAACGCATCCCTCTCTGTGAATTGGGAGACGACCCCTGAGACTGAGAGTACGATGACAATGAGTGATCTGAAACAAAATCATTCTCAAAGTCCTCCAAGTAAAATGACCCACTACTCCTACGTCCTTCATCTGATATCTGGTCTCGATCTGGATCTGAATGCAAGCTGTGGCTTTTTGACCTGTTCTCTGCACAGTCCTCTTTTCCACTGTCCTTCAGAATTTTGTGCCGCCTGTTCTGGCAGCGTTTAAGTTTTTGGAAGGAAGATGCTCGGGAATCATTCTTTGTGCTCCTGTGGGACTGGAGGCTTTGGTGAGCCTTACGATTTTCTTCACAGGACTCAGCAGAGTTTTCATTTTCCATGTTACTTTGCACAGGACAGCAATGTTGAATTAGCATACACTGGAAAAAAAAAAATCAGAAAAAGAATCAGATTAGCCTTTTCTGTGATTATGAACTAGCCATTCATTCTGAAAAGAGCAAGGCAGAAGAAAAAGTTAAACATGTATTGAAAAAGCACCACAGAAATCCAACAACAAAATCTGTGCCATGCATGTGAGCTTATATTTCTCAAAATTCACACAAAACAAAGACGAGAATCCAGGCCAGCTGCTCTCTCTGTCAGGTTCTGTGTGTTTCATGTGTTGGTCACCAAGCAACACAACATGAGGTGGATGTTTCCATGAGACTGAATGAATGTATGATATCACTAATCCATGGCAGTGCTGTCCCGTCTGCTCTGCTAGATCATTAACAAGCCAAGATCTGATTTCTGGGTCCAATAACATGCATGCACATGTCTCTTCAAGGGCCAACAAGTCTCTCATGGTCATTTTTAATGCGCCAGATCGGACTTTTGACCCGGGATACATCAAGATTAGATTTGAAGCTTTTTAAAACCCTATTTGTAATTGTTAAAGAAAGTGATTATTGGTATCCCCTGCAGAAAGTAAGGTCAGGAAGGGGAATATAGACGCCCCTATCATTGTGTAGGGGCGTCAGCAGGCTGTGACATTAAGCATTTTGTGCCACTTGAGTGGCTTCTTTCTCATATATCAATTTCTTTTGCTGATCATCAGAATTTCTGCAATGAAGCAACATCATATCCCTATTATTCCTCAGGACTTATGTTGTAATTATTCCTACATCTATACTACTGTGAAAATCAGTGTATTCTTCATTAAACAGACTTGAAAGGCTCTTTGTGACATCACCACCAGATTGGATTAAAATAACCCAGGCCATCTGCTGTTGACAGGAGCAGAAAGTTTGTGTAATAACAGCGATATAACGCGAAATAACGGTAAATAAAGCGAATACACCGTGTCAGTCCTTTAAAGCAACGTTTCAAATCGAAGTGAACGCGTTTAAACTGGATTTCAACGCATAACGGGTTTAGCAAGCGTAGCTAATTGTTAGCTAACACCGTGACAAAAAATAAACGCAAACACCAACAACAACTGGATGAAGTGACTAAGGTTAAAATTAAGTTCAGCATGTCCGCTATCACCAACCTGTGTGTTTTCTGTGTGCTTTTCCTCGGATTCATGGTTTCCATTAGTGACTTTAAGTCTGACACCGAGGCTTCGAAGCTTGTGTGAGAGTCGCTCAAAGAGTGCGGCTGAGCCATGACCAAGTCACGTGACTGGTAAATCCCTCAGAAAGATTCATTTTCCAATTTCCATGCGGTTTAAAAATGTATAAATGACAAGAAAATATATTTTCTGGGAAAGTTCTCAGAAAAATAAATTGCTTCTAAGAAATACTATGGAAATAATTTCTTTATTGACAAAAATTCGTATAATAACAAACAAAATTACAGCGAATGGTTTTACTGACACATTTAAGTATGGAAAAAAAATAATTTTTAACTTCTGTCTTTGGATTTTATATTTAAAAGTCGTCTCCCTCTCCACGCATTACTAACATTTGTCCAGCAGATGTCGACGGCGAGCAGCACAACAAGCTCTTCGAGTAGTGAACCACTTTCCGACACAATGATTCAGAAGGGTCAAAACTTCAGACGGCTTCATCGCCCAACGCTGCACCATGGCAACCACAGCACCTACCTGCAATACCATATAACACCAGCATGGCGCTGTTTAATCATAGTAATATGTAATCTTAATTCATTATTATTCAGCATTGTTTAAAATAGATACAGTAGCATGATGATAATAAAAGGATGACACAGTAAAGCGCAAGCACTTATTTCCACTGTGGACCTTGAGAGCGGGTTTGGCGTGTGGTGCGTGAACGCGAACCACCTGTAAAGTTGAGTGTTATTGTATTATTTTTCTAATTTCTTTCCCATAAATTTGTGACTTTAATCTCTGATCATTTTTTTAGTCCCTCATCACTAAATAAGATTTATGACTGTTTTTCACGAATTTGAGAGTTTTCCCTCCCAAATGTATAGTTTTATAATATCAGAGAATATCCGAGATTTACTAGTACATTTAAGATTTTAATTTTGGAAATTATGAGATTTTTTTTCTCTCAAAATATTACCTCCCTCCATTATTTATTTTTATTTATTTTAATTTTTTAGCTAATCTATCTGATCATCTGGATTGGTAAAAAAGGAAATTCTCTCGACTATTTCTATTTGGTATCATCCTGCTGGTTTCTCTGTAAACCATTGCAGTACTTTTTGAAGCGAATACTTACTGCTGACAGTCTGAACTTTTGGAAAAAGTTGTTTGACAGCAGCAGATTTGGCTATTCAGATTCAGAATAAAGTACAAATGTGGTGTCTGGTTTTTGTCTGGATAGAGTTTGAGACATTGTTTTCAATAAATAAATAAATAAATAATACACCCTGTATCACAACAGTAAAGGTGATAATTAGAGCCTGACCAATATAGATTTTTTTGAGGCCGATGCTGACAACGATATTTGGATGAAAAAATGCAGATAATTGATAAATTGGCTGATTTGCTGATAGCTGATAAATCAGCCGATATTATTATTATTATTTTTAAATGAATAAAATGTTCTTTTTTGGACCCTTAACAAAAAGGTATGAGCTAAAAGCTGAAGCTTTGTCCTCATATTGATTAACTTTATAACAGAGAAGAATTTTCAAGTTAAAAAAATGCAATCAAGAATTAAACCTTTGTGAAATTAGCAAATACATATCCTTAAAAAGAGTAGTGAAATACATCTGATCTTGTACCTCTTGTTGCTGCAACTTAGATATAGGTTCAGGATAAGGATATAGATCCTTATAAACTTACTTGTATGCTTTTGTCAGCCGATCAGTGCAGTGTGACGGCGAACTACGGGGGCTGGTGATGAACACATTTAAGCAGGGGTGTAAGCAGCTCTCAGTTGAATGGAGTCAGAGCTCCATCTACTGGACAAATGGTGCAAGGACATTTTACATTGCTGACACAAACATTATTTCAGTAACTGTTCTGTTTATGAGAAATTATCGGCGTTCTGTCGGCAAAATTTCGGCCGATAGTGAGTACTTTGAAAAGGGCTTATATCGGCCGATAATATCGGCCAGCCGATATATCGGTTGGGCTCTAGTGATAATGAATTACTGCATTATCACGCACATCTGAGTTCTTCCTCTTATTAAAAAGCATAATTTTTCTACAAAGTCTAATTAAACTAGTCATATTATCCTTATTTTCAACAAGCTAATGTCACAGATCTTTAAAAAAAATGCATTGTTTGTGTAAATTATGCAGAGTAAAATTACTCTGCAGGGAGTACATTTGATCCCACTCTGAATAGCATTAAATCAACTCCATCACAGGGTTAAATCATCTCATCAGTGTTATCTTATTACTCACCACATTTTAATGTGGTGAGTTATTTTTGAGTTATTGTATTAACTCACTGCTTTTCCAAAACGTGTAGGCAAACTGGGGCGGAGAGATGCTGGAAAAGAAATTTGCACGATTTTAAATGTACGTTTTCTGCAACGGGTTTGATATGATGAAAGTTGCATGCTGCTGTTGGGGACTGTTACTATGGAAACACACCACTGTATAATTGGCGTCTTGCTGTCTGCTGTAAGTGGTTACAGAATCATCAGCGGGGGTCACACAGGGGTCAGACACTGAGGATATTTATTTAAAAAAAGCCCAACTCTGTGTAAAGCTATATAAGCAATTATTTTTGCACAGTGTGACCCCTTTAAATCAGGTCACATCTTCATAGTGTAATCATTTATGTAAAAAAAAAAAAAAAATTATAGAATGCATTTTACGGTGAACAGGCATGGACCAAATGATGCCTGAGCAGATAATCACCAAACACCTCTGACTGAATACTTAAAGTCTTGGGTAATGGAAGGAATGAGTAATATGTTTATTTTACTATGCTCCATCTGTGGAAGACGGCTGCACAATCTGTGTGCATTTACTGAAGAGTTATTTTTAACTCTGTGACACACGGGGTACAGTCCATGAACAACATACACACAAAGCACAGGCGCGCACGCTCCAGTAGGCTGCCCCTTTGGGTCAGCTATGCGAGCGTTGAGCTCACATGAGTGTAATTCATTCTGGCTATGTTGGAGATTAGTTAGAAGTTGAAGTAAGTGGTAGAGGAGAACTATGTAAAGCGCAGAAGGTTTGCTGAAAAATGTGAGGACTGATTTTTAGGAAATTTGGAGAAGGGGTTGGACATTGTGTCCAGAAGAAGCAAATAAAAGCCCTTTATTTAAAGTTGAGCCTGGCAAAGGTTTGTGAGACAGTTACAGTCACTTTTGTCTGCCTGCCTGTGCGTGCGTCTCCAGAGCTGCCTGGCTGATTTCATTCATGCTGCAAATGTGAATTGCTAGTAATTACACCTCAGCATGACATTAATATAAAGGTCAAAGGTCAAGGTCAGTCAAGATCATCGAATAGTCAGGAAAATCACCTTTTTTTGCAATAACTTCAAAACTAAAAGAGCTAGACGAATGATTTCAAGTGCATATTAATCAACAAACACAATGTCATCTGCTGATCCATACGTGGCTTCATGATGATATCAGCAAATGATGTCACATGACATTAAATTATTTGGAAAAAGTCACATTCTTCACAATACGTTTTGAAACAAAGAGCGCTAGAAGGATGATCTCAAGTGCATCTGAATCAGCCAGCAGATCGCTACATGCTGATTTGTATATAAGATCATGATAAAAAGCAAAGTACCATCTAATCTGTGTGTGACGTCATGATGACATCACAAAGTGCTGTTGTGTGACAGTATACAATCCAAAAATGATCTTGTATATAGATGATGGCATCATATGACATTCCATTTTTCTAATTTATATGCACTCTAGATCATCCTTGTATCTCTTCTAGATTCAGACTTACAGTGGAAAAATGTGTTTTTTGGATTGTATACTGTCACATGACACCATATATTGACATCATCATGATGTTTGAGGGTCAAAGGGTTGTAATGTGGACATCTTGGATTTTCTTCAAACTTTGGTCACATGAGGTTCCTTCCACCAAATGAACACATTGCAAATTTTTGGACAAAATTGCCAGTGTTGGCCCTGAGAGAGGTCACGAAAGGTCACACACAAATGACTGAAGTATGCAGCAAGTTCAACTATTTAACCCCTTAACGTCTGAATTTATATAGCTGTATATAAAAAAATGTTTTGTGTGTGTTTTTGCCTTTAAGTAGATGGTAAATATTGTTGAGATTATTAATTTCACTTTTGCACAAAAAAAATTTATTTATTTTGGTAACAATTTATGTTATAATGTTCTAATAATAATAATGGTTTGTTGCAAATTTGCGATCACAGGCATACTGGTCAATTTGGTATGTTGCATATTTGAGTCAGATATTGTAGCATATATGTGACAATAGGCGTTAAGGGGTTAATATTTTGGAAAATGTGCAACACAAGTAATGATGTGAGAAAATGTAGGGTTGGAAATATTTGGAAGTGTCTGCTGAAAAGAAGCGGTTTACAGTAACAGCAAGTTAGCAGGGTGGAAAGTATCGAGGCCAGAATGAATGGATTCCAGATCAGTTAAAGCGCCCCCCCCCCCCCCCCCCCCCCACACACACACACACACAAGTATGTAAGTATTTGTAAGGATGTATCAAATTCTAGATCTGTCCCTACTCCAAATAAATGATTGTCCCTGATTGGGATTATTCATATTGCAGTTTCTATGAATCAAGTCAACATTGTTTGTTTATTCATTTAGCTCCTTGTTTATGAAAATTTTTTTTATATTTTTGTAGCAAATATCTATATTTTAGGTCACAAAAATTTCTAATTTTGCATAACTGTACAAATACATTTTTTTAATAATCTTTAATTTCTATCTTTGCAAGAGTGCATATAAATGATTTAATTGTGCAATTATTTATTTATTAACACTTTGCAGACAAAATTTCTAATTTTGAATAATGCTATGAATATATTTTATATCATTTTATAATATGCTTATTTTTCTGTATTTGCATTAGTGCATATAAATAAATTCTTCATGCAATTATTTATTTATTTATTCACTTTTTATGTGTTTCAAAGGCCCAGATATGACTCTGTTTTAATGGGCAGTCTCAGAGTATCGCTATAAAATGATTGGGAAATAAAGTAGTTGCAGTGTTATTTGGATGTACATCTTTAACAGCCAGTAAAGAACAACTCATTATTGTTCATAAAGTAGAACAATAGTTCTACTGTGGCCTTAAAATAATGTGCACACATGCATGTGTGTTCAGTCTTGCCCATGAGTTGTTTTGACTAAAGGCCTTTTGTGATAATAATTAATGTTAAAATGTACAAAGCAGGGCTTTAAACCAGAATTTCTTCCCCAACTGGTTCATTCCCAACAAAAACTGTATTGTAACGTTTCCAGTTTTGGTTCCGGAATCATTGCTAGTCCTAGGGTCCACTGGTCCTAACCTCTTTATATTATTTGATGGCGTATATTACAACCCCAAACTGATTTCACAACTGAAGTTCACAAATAAATGTAATTGCTTTCAAATAGCTGACAAACCAGATCCAGTTTTGTTCAACTTATAAAAATAAAACATATGATTCTGTTGACATACAACATTAATCTCCTTTAATTGTACTGTTGTCTATACATTTACTGAATTGAAAATCGACAAGTAATCGTAATTCACCATAATTAAATGGGTTTTTTTTAAATTGTCACACTTTTGTTACATTTCTTAACCGACTTTAATGCATCATATAGCCTATCATAAATGTAAAAATAACTCTCTCCTTCATACTAGGACTAGTGGACCCTAGGACTAGTGGGACGTTCCCCCCTACAAAATAAAATGGATATGAATAAATTTTGATAATGTTGCAGATCCAGAAGTTATACATTTTATAACATTGCTAGAAAGAGTGGCGACTTTACAAACAGAATTGTCAATCTTCACTTAAAATGTTTGGACTTCTATTTCCCAGCAATTATATAGTACAAATCACCGCGTGAAGCTTGTTCTTTGATTTCCCTTCAACTCGTCCAGGTAAAGAAGCAGCAGCAGGCGGTGGTGGGCTTCCTGGAGGCCAATCGAATCAGCTTCCATGAGGTGGACATCACGATGCTGGAGGAACAGAGACTCTGGATGTACCGCAACATCCCCCCAGAGAAGCGGCCAGAGAAAGGAAACCCCCTGCCTCCACAGATCTTCAATGAAGATCACTACTGTGGGGTATAATGTTCAGAATGGGCAACAGTCCATTGGTATTTGTAGCGATTGTTTAAGTCCAATTGTCTTTAGGCAAGATATCTCAAAAAGTAGCAGCTGGATTTCAATGAAATTTTGTGGGGAGGTGGTTCTTTAGTGGTGATCCGGCTCACTGACACCTGGCACAGGAGTTCGATCAGAATCAAGAGCTTTGTGATGTCATAAGGCAAGACTGTTAAAGGCTGAGATAAATGGAAAAAACATGGACACCAATATGGAATACCACTGAAATTTAGTCATCTCTCCACTGACCAAAATACCACTTATCCACAAGATTTTAGATTTTTAATTTTACTCCGATTTAATTTTTAGCCGTTTATAATGTTACGTATTTCACTGTAAACGTTAAAGTATTTTTGCTTTATATATATTTGAACATTTATTTTAGCATCGCACTGTGTGTATGTGTGTGATTGTAATTATGTCTCACATTTATCATGCCAGAAAATGATGGACACGGTTGAGCCATCTGTATTTGAGTTTGATTAGATCGAACCATTTTCTGTCCTCCACTGAGACCGCAAGCCACTCTGTAATCCTGTCCTAATCCAGTTCCTTGGACGGGGCAGATTATGTGCTCGGCCTGCACTCTCACTGGCTACATAAATCCAACATTATTCCCCAATGACATTTGTCACCGCATGACACAAAAGGCAGTAGTGGACCATGAACATGTCCTTCAAGATATTTACCACCATCTCTGAAATCTGTAGCCGTTACATAACACTCTGCCTCTCTCTATTTTTGCGTCTTCCCTCAGGACTACGAGGATTTCTTCCACTCAAAGGAGAACAACACTGTGTTTGCATTCCTTGGACTCAGTTCTGGACCCTCAGTGAAAGTAAGAGAAGACAGGAGTACAAATTTGCAGCCATGAAAAGTGAACACGAACACACATTGAAAGCTACAGTGTGTAGGATTTAGTGCCATCTAGTGGTGAGGTTGCAGATTGCATTATGCCACAGAATGAGTTGTCGTAAGATATATATTCCAAAAATACAGATCATCATATTTGTTACAAAAGCCACAATTAATCTCAGCATTTATGAGATGACTCGTTCTATAAATGTTCTTCTTGTTGTAAGTGGACTTTGTTGTAGTTGTGCTTTTTGAAAGGACACAGTCACCATTTGTTGATCTGTTAGACACTGAAGAAACCATTTTCCAGTCGATCATTAATGAGCTTTTATTTGATTTCCTCTCCGATGCGTCTGTTTTCTGTCTGTCCTCCAGAGGTTCTCTGGGCAATGCAGTTAACTGAGATTTGTTTGTAGGATAGATGGAACATAGATGTTGGTGGCTTCAGGAAGACTTCTAAGTTTCATGTTTAACACTGACTTCTGGGTATGATGTATGAAGCTGACAAAACAATCATTTTGGACTCAAAAATTTCAGTTAATTTCGGTTTCCTTTATTTTGATTACTAACCTGTAGACAAAGGTAAGACTTGCTTGTTATTCTTTAAAATCTGTGGATTTGTGCAAATCCACCAAATGAGGCAAAGTAATTTGTGCCAATACCTTCAGCTGAGAAATATATCTTATATCCTAACTGCTCAGCCACATATGCACCATAATTTTGGTGAAGTTTCACGTGTAAATTTGCAACAACAGACAATCAAAAGTTATTTTGACATTGCAAGTCTGAACTGAATCAAACCACCCAAATAGCGATGGCTAATAGCAAGGTATCTGTGACAATCTATTATTTTGCAATAAATGCAAGGTGAAGGAAGTATAAAAATGAAACATTGCGTGAGACTGTTCCATTTTGGTTTAGTTGTAGAGTGGATAGTTGGGGGTGGGTGAAGTCTTATAGCTAACATCAAGTCAGCAAGCTTGGCTAATTAGCACGTAGCTTGCAGAAAATGATCATTGTTTTGCTAATTTATGACCAAATAATAAATTGCAATTTATTACATGGATTAATGAGGTAATGTCAGTCTTCTATTCCAATGGTTTTACTACTACATAATTTAACCTTTCCATAAACAATTTTTTTTATATTAGCCTATTTTATGTATATATACTATATATATTTTATTCACCCTGATATCGGGGTGAATGTGAGGCATTATTGTAAAGCACTTTGAGCATCTGATGCAGATAGAAAAGCGCTATATAAATGCAATCCATTTACCATTTATTTACCATTAGGATTAGCTCAAGAGTGATAAAAATCTAGTCACCAAGCTTCCAACCATCTCACTAGATGATGAAAATAAATGTCGCCAGGTCCTAATGACTCTCCACGCCCACCATACCCCCGCTCGTTTATGAATAACATAGTAAATGTTCATGTTTCTTGGTCTCTTTAGGATTACCAGTCCTAGGCTCCACTGCCAGCGAGGAACGTCCGGGAAGGCCTGAAGCACAAGGACAAGAATTGCGTCACTCCTGGGTGTTGCGTCACCTCACACAACCTGTGTCCTCTGCCACAGTGCCAACATTAACCGAATGTGTACGCCCTCCCCTGACCTCAACCATATGTTTGTACATTCCACACGTCTAAATTCTGTAGAGGCCACTGAAATTCCAACACAGATAACATAGTTTATCGAACAGTGTAAGTAGCCAATGACCAAATATTACTTTGACATTTTATTTGGTTTTTTGTTTTGTTTTGTTATATACTCTATGGATTTAAACTGCAGTAACATGAATTACTATGTAGCAGATGTTGGGTCAGTTTGATCTGTTGGTTTGGATTAGTCTGGAGGACACAGAAAGGATGTGCAGAAATGTAGTCTGATAATTTTTGTAGCTTTTGATATTTCACTTGTTTTTTTGCCTATAAAAATTAAAATGTATATATAAAAAAAGATGTCCACTTAAGTATGTATTAAAATTTCCAACCCCCCCCCCCCCCTTTTTTTTTTTTTTACATTTTCAATGTTAGGAAATCATAATAATTTTTTATCATATAAATAAATTAGACAGATGATGGAAAAAAGGAACAAAAAATAAATAAACCAACAAAAATGACTTTTCAGTGGAACTAAAAGAAGATGAACATGTCCTAGTAGGCAGATAGATGGTTGCTTTCAAGAGGTTTGGATGAACTGGTTGTCTGCCTGGGTGGTTGGAATCCAGGACCCAGTGTGGTTCTGTAGTGTGGTAAATATGGCGACATGGGGCACCAGTACATGACCTGACTTGGTGTGTCATTCTGTGTCCCATGATTGTCTGAGATCATTATACACTCCTCACAACAGTTTACGGGAGGGTTAGACAATTAAATAATAAAAAAAAAAGTTGTCGACAAACCTGTTTGCAAAAGTTATCTGAACCTCCAGTGTTTAAATGTGCAACCCAGAGAGAAAGCTTGTATTTTGCATTTGATAATCTGATGAAGGCATCTCTCCGGCTGTAATGTGTGATTTGTCGGCCGTGTCCAGCCCTCGGACCGTTAGTTTAGGACCTGTGGTGGGGGGAATGGGAAAGATTGACATAGTTACTCCCATTTTATGCTTCATTGGTGGGTACTGCCTAACTAGATACTTTATGATTAAACAAGACAAATTGTGGCATGTTATAATGAGCGTTTGTTCCCAGTCTGTTGCGATCACGTAAGCCTTTGAGTGAATGTTGACACTGACAACATTCCATCTTTTTACATGTTTTCACTGTCAAACATCAAAGTCTGAATTTAAAAGTCAAACTGTTTACATTGTGGTTTTTTTCAGTGAATAAGTCATTAAATCTCTTTGACCAAACTGATTGTTTCTGCATTTTTATCTGTAACGGGTGGGTGACATTTCATTACGGCCAGTAGATGTTGCTATTACAGTTGCATGAATTACTGAATCACTCTGGAAATACTATGGAAAAACGTTGCTTTGAGTGTTCAGGTGTTATTCTTTTTTTTAAAATGTGTAACTGGTGCAATTGTTTCATTTGATATTCTGAGTATTTTAAAGTAGTAAATTAGTTTATGAAGCATTTTGTGGTTCAAGAGTTGTAAAAAGTGGCCTGTTTTGTTGAACAGAAGGTTGATGTGTGTGTGAAGTGTTTTAGAACAGGAAGTTTGTGAAGCCATTTCTGGTTTTGAAACAAACTCATATTCTGAAGCAGTTGTTTTATTTACTGTTTTGAATATTATAAAGCTGCAAATAATTTTCTGAACTTTCTGTTTGATTTAGTGTTTTGAGCATTTTAAAGCCACCAATCATTTCTGAACCTTCTTGTTGGGATAAATGTGAATACTTTATTGTGTGATTCATATGATAATAATGAAGCTGAACCAGTGAGGTACAGTAGCTGGCGAGGTTTTTCTCGGCCTGTAGAATAATTAAAAGGGTCATACTGTGGAGAAATTAATTTCATTTACAATTAAATATTGGTCTTTGAAGTTAAACATCCCCATAGTCCTACAACATGCTGCACTGCTTTATGCAATAATTATGTCTGAAATGGCTTATTTGACCTCTGTGACATATGTCACGGAAGTCCATATCTGAGCTTTTGTTCTCTTTTTAGGGTAATCCCACCTTCTATATGGGAGCAAAAGAGAGACATGTCTTGTTCAGCCAAGATGTCCCTGTTCCCTCTCAGTTCAAGGTGCAGCTTCTTTCTATTTGAAGGACCAGGTACCAAAACAGGTTGTTTCTGAAAAAGCTGACATTTGAAACTGATTGGTGTTTTACCTGGGTTAACTGCAAACTTTTCTAAATGTTTTAAAGACTCCAGGTGTTGGATATGAGCTTGTCTAATATCATTTCATACCAGCGTATGTGTGAGATATACAGATGGATTGGTTTTGATAATGTGCATGTGTCGTGCTGACGGTTAAAATCTTTGACCAAAAATAGGGAAGTAATGCACATCCTCCATGAGGAGGATGTGCATTACTAAGTACAAGCAAATTCAACCAAGTAAAAATGCTGAATAGGCAAGTGATTTATGCAAAGTGAACTCCCACTGATGGTTATCATGTACGTGTGCTTTTCTTATGCAAGTATGGTAGCCTACAAGTGCAAAACAGTATTACATTCCCATTTTTCATCGCCAATTTGCTACGTATGGTAACATATTTCTGTCCACCATGTCTGAATATATTGTTAAATTAAATTCATTTCATGAACTATAGTAGATGTTAGGTTTTTGGTGCCACCTAAGTTGATTCAGCAACAGTTACACAGAAATGTATGATAACCATCGCAGTATGGCAGCTCTCACAGGGGTCAGTGATGGATGGTCACTGTGCCATCCATTCATATTGAAAACTACCACTTTATATACCCGATCATAAAGACTGCAAAAATGGTTTGGATAAGTAGGCCAAGCCATAGTTTGGCTGGAATGTTTTGGAATTATGGGGTAAAAAAAAAACAAAAGAAAAATAGTGACAAAGGCCAGTGACAGTTTGTGCATGGGACAAAAGTTAAAGCTGCTCCAATTTTCACTGGGAAATGTGTCCAAACATTTGACTAAGCCATAGAATCCCATGGATGTTGACCTTGGTTGCCAGTTGCTTTGAAGCCCAATTATTCTAGTCACCATTTTTTGCTGGTTTTACCCCATAACTCCACAATGTTCAGTCATAGATAACCCAAACTATACCTTTTTGCAACTTTTATGATCAAACAAATAATGTGGTGTACCTTTTAAAATAATTGTACCATTTTTAAATTTTGACCCCCGTCTAATCCTTTTTTGACTTTAGGAAGATTATCATACATTTCTGAGTAGGCTACACTGTACTGACTAAAGCTGAATTTTAAGTATTCTTTTACCACCTTATATTGATTCAGTAAAAAATAAATGAGCCATATGATAAATCCTCTGGTAAACAATTCAAATCTCTAATTTAATTTGGGTCACAAATGCAGTCAAATATGTAGGTTTGATGACATTCATATTCATATATTTATATTCACCCTCACAAAGGCAAAGTGCAGAAAATAAAATCAGAACATTAGCTTCCAACAAAGTTAATTTTAAAAAAGCAGAAAGTTGTTTTCCCAAGACTCGAAACCCATCGTTAAATTACATTTGTTGCTCAGCAAGAAGGAAAGAGGAAGAACAAATTCTGTTTTTTTTTCTCCCCCCAGTTTCAACAGGCTGGGGCTGCACCAGATTTTTATTATTTATGTATTCACTTATTGTTCTTCGTGCAGGCAACACCGTTTAGTGATGGGTCTCCACAATCTATAGGAAATATGCATTTTAAAGAAACTTCCAAGTGCCTTTATTCACATAAACTTCCAGTGTTAAAAACTGATCAACACTTTCAATTATACATCAACAGCATATTACATAAATAATATATATTTTCGGAATGAAAGATTCATTTGTGAACAACACAGCAGAGAATATTAACATTTATTAAGATTAGATTATCCAATACATATATTGTTAACTTTTAAAACTGTATTTTTTTTTAATGTGTGTGATTATAAGATTATTCCATGCAACAAGCCCAGACATGTGCAGCAGGTTGTACACACTGTAGGATATTAAGTTTTTGGACTAATGTGGTGCATCAAAGATCATCAAGTTTATTCAGTTTATCCTGATGGTGTGCCTTTTTTTTCTTTTTCTTTTTTTACAGAGATGCAAAAGGATAATATTTATGGCCAGCACCCTTCTGCAGGGCTCAAGTGCAAATGTTTCAGATTTTACAAAAGCAGTTCTTCTAATGGGATTATGGAGGTGGGAGATGCAGAAATCTTGGTGGGAAAAGATCTCCACCATGGCCCACCCCAGTGGTACCTATGGTACACAGCCAGGCGTGGCCTATAACAGGAAGAAGCACAAAGAATTGCTGACTCCACAAAAATTAGGAAGGGTTTTTTGAACCGATTGTCGTGTGTGTGACTGATCAAACCAAAGACGATAATTATTAAATTAATAAATAAACCTGCATCCACACAGTAGCATTTTCACCTTAAGGTAAGAATCCTATGCAACAGATATTTTACAGAAAAAAATGCGCGCACACACACACACACACACACACACACACACACACACATATATATATATATATATATATATATATATATATATATATATATATATGTGTGTGTGTGTGTGTGTGTGTGTATGTATGTATGTATATATAGAGCTGTGTTTAACAATAACTCAAAAACGGAGCACTGCATGTATGTTGATTAAAGTTTGGAAATGATGAGTGTCACGATTCATTGCATCCACAAGTGAAATTAGTTCCAGATCTTTTATTTTAAATTAATAAATATCCATGACAGACATTTGGGATCACTGTGCAAAGACTAAACATATATAAGAAATGCATAAAGCTTCATACTTCTTTCATTACATCACTTGTGCTCTAATGAGTGATGCTCGTTAACCATCCTCTGAAGATTGATAACACTCACTCACTCCTCTTCAACCTCTTACCTGGGATTGGGTCACAGGGATTGCTGACATAGTAACTTGAAAACCATAAATGGTTGAATCGTTTCAGTTTCCCACTTAAAAGTGCACATAATGCGGATAAACTGATTAAAATTTGGTTAACTTTGATACACCAGATCAATAGAAAAAAAGCACATTTGTTTGTCTGTTGGCTGGGAGTGGTGCAGGATAGGGTTGCAACGCTGCATTGTGAAGCCTATATTGAATTTTTTTTTCAAGTGAGTATCGTGATATCAGAAAAAAAAAACTACTGCACAGATGAAACAATGACCTCTTGTAGAAAAATCATACATAATTCATAAAATACGCAAATAGAAAAGAGATAGCATCAATGATTGCAATTTATACTTTAGAATAATGTGTTTCTTTCAAGTTAAAGTATTCACCACAGATTACTTTGTACAGGGTGACCGACAAAAACAAAACAAAACAAAAAACCCAGAACCCATAAAAATTGTAAAAAATCTTCTTAAACTGTGCATCATTCCCCAAAGTTTCAGTTATGTTGGTCACTTTAAATAAAAGTCATGTTCTTTCAAAATAATGCTCCAAATGGTATGATTTGTTGGCAAGACAGGCCTCCAAGCAAAATGTATTTTCCTTGGTTGACCAAGACATGTTGGGGAAGACAATTGGAACAATTCTGTTGTTCCATTATTCTTATTCTTGGAAGACTATTGTTCCAAGACCTTTCTAGGATTTATTACAATTTTTATGGGTTGTGGGGGTTTTTTTTGGGGGGGGGGGGTGACACCCCTAGGAGCAGGTGTGGCTGCCAGTACATGGACCTTGAAATGAGCTTTTGAACTCTGGTGTAAGTCACAGATTCAGTGGAAGATTTTGTTTTGGTTTTGGCAGTGAGGGTTCGACATTTAGAGTCAGCTTATACTTCCTTGAAAAAACGGCTGTGGTGTGTAGAAATTTGACATAAAGGACTGTGTATGACCGTGTGAGGTTGATGGGCGGGGCTTCATGGTCATTGACATGAGCGCAAACCTTAGATTTTTTTTGTTGTTTTTTGTTTTGTGACATTTATTACACTTGAGGTTGTTGCAGCATTTTATCAAATAAACATTCGTTGTTGTGTTGCTTGAATTTTCATCTATTGGAAATGCCATGAAAAAAAAGGGGTAGGGGGGACAGAAATCTCTCCTCGTCTCGTGTCTTTAATGATTGATTAAAATGTCAACATGCATCCAGTTTGCACTCCGAGTCCAAGCAGTCCACTTTACGCACAACAATTACCAGATTGCTTTCCATTATCAGACCATTTCCAATAATCATTTCGATTTTTGGTGATTTCCATGTTGGGTTTTAAAGGTAAAATGTCTTTATTATCAACCGTAACTTTCAAAATTTTGTTTACGAAAAGCCTGTTTTCTCTATTTCTATACAGGACTTATAAGAGAAACAGCATCAATTGTAAAGAAGCTTAAAATACATATATTTTTGTTCATTTACTGAACCTTGAGAGTATTTTCGGCATTAACATGATCTTTGTTACAGGAAACATGAAAGAACTGGATTTTATTCTTTGTTGTCAATCGGTAAGTTTACCTTTAATTCTCAGTTTAGATGTGAATATTAATTAATTTATGTTCCACACAATGTACATTAAAACACACTTAAACACAAAATAGAGGCATGAAAAGAGACTTAAAAGCAACAACTGGGAAAAAAAGATTTTTTTCATATTCATATATTATAAATAAGCAAAAGATGTTAATAGTTTTCAAACTACATTTAAATTTTATCAGAAAGCAGGTCATGTTTGAATAGATTATTTCTTTTTGAATGATTACTGTCTTTATGTTGTCATACGTACTGGCAGCACACGACAACATAAATGAATAAAAAAATAAGTATGTAAATAAATCAAGTGTATGTTTGTGTGTGTGTGTGTTGCTTTTGAAAATGACATTCATAGCCTGCTAATTTGTTCAATTACTTAATGAAATTTTGGCGAAAAATGCATTCAGTTTTTGTTGGAATACATCAACAAGAACAACATAAACTTGAAACGTCAACTTTTAGAGTGCATAAAACAAGTGCATGCATATGTTCCAGAATTAATGTGCTTTGTAAATGCAAGTATTAATATGGTGTAGTTTTTGTGTATTTTTACCCACATTATATGTTGTTTATTAATTAAAAACATAATCAGCTATAAAGCATGATGAACGTTTCTGACATTGTTGAAATATATTTCTGTTGCAGGTCTGATGAGCACATTAATGCCATCAGGTCAGTAACTTATATTAACACGCCTGCAAATACATCATTATTACACAAGGTGTTGATGAAAAATAATGTTTTGGTTGCACAGTGACAGAACTTTGAGGTTTATGATTTCATTCTTATTTCCAGCAGAATGTGAGAAGATAAGGTTGGTTGGTCCTTCACGGTGCTCTGGTAGAGTGGAGATCTTCTACACAAACAGCTGGGGAACCGTGTGTGATGACTCATGGTCCTTCCGGAACGTTGAAGTGCTGTGCAGAGAGATAACTGCGGCACAGCTATTGCAGCCAAAGGGGGCGCATTCTTCGGACAAGGAAAGGAATCTATTTGGCTGGATGATGTGCGCTGTGAAGGTCATGAAACATCCATCCTTAAGTGCACCCATAATCCTCTTGGACAAAATAACTGCAATCATGGTGAAGATGCCGGTGTTATTTGTGCAGGTAAGAAAATCAGTTTGAGTTCATTCATGTCACGGCAACTCAAAGTTGCTTTTTTAAATTTTCAACATCATATCTGTGTCCACGTTATTTGCAGAACATATACGGCTGGTCAATGGGACTAATCGGTGTCAAGGCCGAGTGGAAGTCTACGTTGATGGTCATTGGAAAAGAGTGTGCCAAAATGAATTTGGAGAGGCTGAGGCAGATGTGGTGTGTAAGGAGATCAGTTGTGCGCTGCTGTTCAGTCTAACATGCCATACTTTGGTGAGGGACAAGCACCGAGTAGAGTGAATGCCAAATGCTCAGGAAATGAGACTTCTCTCACAGAGTGCAAACTTCATGAATCCCAGGAAATCTGCAATGATGCTGTTGTCACCTGTGAATGTAAGTCATTTTTTATAACTATCTGCTTATTTATTGTTGTCCATTGTGTCATTACAAACAGATGGAGCACCAGTGAAGTTTCAAGTTTACTTTATAAAGCTATCATGACACTGAGCCAATGGACCACTGAACGATTTGGCTATTGGATCATTTTATCATTGGGCCACTAAGCCATGAGATCATTGGGTTGTTGGATCATTGGGCCATTGGTCCTTGCATCATTGGATCAGTGGACCATTGGTTCATTGGCCCATTGGATCATTGTATCATTGAGCCACTGAGTCATGAGATCACTGGGCCACTGATCAATGATCAATGGCCGGAATAGGGCAAAGAGAGAGTCCATAGGAGGTATGGGAGTCAATAGCTGACTAGTAGTCATTGTGTCATCGGTTGGCTCAGGAGTTGATAGGCAGGGTGCAGTCGAGTCATCGTCAGGCAGCTCGGCAATCAGCTGGTAGGGTGCAGTTGGGTCATCATCGGGTGGTTTGGTATTCAGCCAGTAGGGTGCAGTCGGGGCATTGTCAGGTGACTCAGCAGTGGGGCAGCTGGGTGCAGTTGGGGCATCAGAAAGCAAGTGAGTCAGCAGGTGGCTAGCAGTCAAGTCATCTGGAGGCAAGTGAGTTGGTGGGCGGCTAGCAGTTAAGAGTGTCATTGGGAGGCTCGGGCGACGGCAGGCAGGGCGCAATCGGGCCAATGTTGGGTGTCTTGGCAGCCGGTAGACAGGGCACATTCGGGGTGTGGTCAGGTGACTCAGCAATCAGTCGCTGGGGGACAGTTGGGGCATCAGAAGACAAGTGAGTCAGCAGGCGGCTAGCAGTCGGGTCGTCGGGAGACAAGTGAGTTGGCGGGTGGCTAGCAGTTAGGGTGTTGTCGGACAGCTCCAGAGTTGGTAGGCAGGGCACAGGTGGGTCTTCGTTGGGTGGCTTGGCAGTCAGCAGGAAGGACACATTCATGGTGTCATTGGGCAGCTTGGCAGTCAGACCATGAGCTCATTGAGCCACTGAAACATTGGATCTTTGTATCGTTGGGCCATTGAGCCATTAGATCAGTGCACCATTGAGCCATTAGAAGCTTGGGGCCATTGGCTCATTGGGCTGTTGGATTGTTGAGGTTGAATTGGATCATTGTATCATGGGGCCATTGATCCACTGAGCTACTGGTTCATTGGGCCTTTGGTTCACTGGCCCATTGGATCATTGTATCACTGGGCCATAGAGCCATTGGATCAGTGATCCATAGGATTATTGAATCACTGGGCCAGCGTTAATCTCTCCTCCTAACAATTACTTTTAAAGTCTGTTTCCCTATTGCCTCTGTCTGTCAGTTTTTCAGTCAGTCTGTCTGTTGTTTTTTATGACTTGTCTCCTTTTTTTTAACTTAACAGTCAGTAAATCAATTCGACTGGTCAATGGAACTCATAAGTGCTCTGGCAGAGTAGAAATCCACCATAATGGAGAGTGGGAACAGTTTGCGATGACAGATGGGGAATACAGGAAGCAGTTGTTGCATGCCGAGAGATGAACTGCGGAAACCCTATAAACCGTCAATTACAAGTCCTTCTTTGGCAGAGGTGAAGACAAAATTTTGCTGGACGATGTTGAGTGTGCTGGTCACGAGATGTCACTTTCTGATTGCCCTCATAATGGCTTTGGAGAACATAACTGTGACCACAGCGAAGATGCTGGGGTGGTATGCTCAGGTAACATGCTTTCTACTGTTTTTTTTTTTTTTTTCTACTTGCTTGCATCTTGTGGACTTTTTAAATCTGACTCAGTATGGCTGGCAAACCTTTAATGGGTTTATCAGAGTCACTTGAAATGAAGTAGGCTGGTCAGAAGGCTCATTATTCTAGAGAACTTATTTGCATTTAAATGTCATAGAAATTAATAGAAATGTTTACTCATCATTTTAAAATACTGATCCAAGTTGTGATACACCTAAAAAGCCTCCAGCTTATTGATGTACAGTTTGATAATTCTTAGATTGCCCAATGTTTGTCAGTTTGCAAAAAAATATTCAGGCAGTCACACTTGAGTCATGATGCTCAGTCACAAGATTATACCGTTCAATATCATATGCATCAAATATATGTCTTCCTTTTCTAGTATTTGCTCAATTCTACTGTTTGATAACATTGGCTATCTATCAATCAATCGGGGATCCTTATAGCTATGTTTAGGTAAGGCAAATGTTAGCTTGAGCTATAGGTACCATTACTAAAAGGGTATCTTAAGGCAAAAGTTAGAAAGTAACAAATGTTAGCATTATCTGTAGACACTTAACATAATTTAGAATGCCTGAAGGTAAGAAAGCTAGTTAGCTAGTTAGATAGAATAAAATACTACAGTGCATCCAGAAAGAATTCACAACGCTTCACTTTTTCCAGATTTTGTTATATAACAGTCTTATTTAAATATGGATGAAATTCATTTTTTTTTCCGTCAAACTTCGACACACAATACCCCATAATAACAATATGAGAAACTGTTTTTGTTTGTTTTTTTTCTAGATTTTTGCAAATTTATTAATAATAAAGAAACTAAGAAAGCACATGTACATAAGTATTCATGGCCTTTGCCATGAAGGTCAAAATTGAACTCAGGTGCCTCCCGTTTCCACTGATCATCCTTGAGATGTTTCTAGAGCTTAATTGAAGTCGGCCTGTATGGTAGAGTGGCCAGACAGAAGCTACTCCTTAGTAAAAGGATCATGGCAGCCCACCTGGAGTGTGTCAAAAGGCACCTGAAGGACTCTCAGACCATGAGAAATAAAATTCTCTGATCTGATGAGACAAAGATTGAAGTCTTTGGCATGAATGTCAGGTGTCATGTTTGGAGGAAACCAGGCACCATCCCTACAGTGAAGCATGGTGGTGGCAGCATCATGCTGTGGGGATGTTTTTCAGCAGCAGGAACTGGGAGACTAGTCAGGATTGAGGGAAAGATGAATGCAGCAATGTACAGAGACATCCTGGATGAAAACCTGCTCCAGAGTGCTCTTGACCTCAGACTGGGACGACTGTTCATCTTTCAGCAGGACAATGACCCTAAGCACACAGCCAAGATATCAAAGGAGTGGCTTCAGGACAACTCTGTGAATGTCCTTGAGTGGTCCAGCCAGAGCCCAGACTGAATCCAATTAAATATCTCTGGAGAGATCTGAAAATGTCTCTGCACCGACGCTCCCCATCCAACCTGATGTCACTTGAGAAGTGCTGCAAAGAGGAATGGGCAAAACTGACCAAAGATAGGTGCACCAAGCTTGTGGCATCATATTCAAGAAGACTTGAGGCTGTAAATACTGCCAAAAGTGCATCAACAAATTTTTGAGAAAAGGGTGTGAATACTTATATACACGTGGTTTGTTAGTTTTTCTTTTTAATAAATTTGCTAAAATAAAATAAAAACTTTTTCATGTTGTCATTATGGGGTGTTGTGAGTAGAACTTTATGGGAAAAAATGAATTTGTACCATTTTGGAATAAGGCTGTAATATAACAAAATGGGGAAAAAGTGAAGGGCTGTGAATACTTTCTGGATGCACTGTACATGGGCAGCAAAGTGGATTAGTGGTTAGCACTGTTGCCTCACAGCAAGAGGACATGGGATCCCTTTCCACCTGGGATCACTGTGTGTGACGTTTGCATCTTCTCCCTGTGTTTGTATGGGTTTCCTCCAGGTGCTCTGGCTTCCTCCCAAATCCACAAACCTGCAGATTAGGTGAACTAGAAACTTTAAATTGATTCCAGTAGTAGGGGTAAGTGGGTGTAGAGTGAATGAAAATGCTTTTGGCTTGTGTCACACACTGAATTCCAAGAGTTTTCAACCTTGGGCTTGCTTATTTGTAGATGTTTTCGAGTGAGACAGACAAATGTTTAACTAAGCTTAAGAAAGGGTATTAGGGGTGTCTGAAATCATATTACAAGCTTGTTCCATGCTAGTCCTGCATGATTGTGTGATTAAGTGGGTATCAAAGCAATAGCAGTTGTTTAGCCTGGTTGCATGCTCGAGGTCATCCATAGAGTTGGAGGCTTGTGATTGGTTCACTCCCACAACCCCCTAGTATAATGATTGGCAGGTTCATCCCCTCTGGTTTTGGCTTCCCTTGCCTTGTTACTTTTGACAGGTAGGAATGGTCCAGTTGTCTAGAAGGATGGTTGCCATTCACAACTCTGGGGCAGTTTTGTGGTGTGGCGCCGCCATGGCTCAGCATAGTGACATGCTTCTGGACCTCACCTGACCTGAATTAAAGTATGAATAGGTGGAAAACCATCTGTCTAATCTGGTAACACATCTCAAGCCGCATTCCAAAATTGCACCATCAACTTCTAACAAACATCTCTCCACCATCCTAAAGCGCAGGAGATATATTACAAAACAAGCTACTCCTTAAATGTGACTGAAAGTGACTCTTGTTTACCTGTCACCTGTTTTCCAGAAAACATCCGACTGACCAATGGGACCGAACCGTTGCTCTGGTCGATTGGAGATTTCCACAATGGTTATTGGGGGAGAGCAACGTTTGCCAGAATACGTGGAACATAGCAGCATCTACAATAGTGTGCAAAGAACTCAACTGTGCACCTCCTAAAACAAGCTCTGTCAGTTTTGGCGAGAGTGAATTAAGAGCATTTAAAAGCGCATGTTCTGGTGATGAGAAGTCCATCACCGAGTGCTCGCTTCAGGAAAGCCCCGTGAACTGTGAAGGGGTCTCTCTTTCATGTGGAGGTAAGGATTACACTTTAAGTGGAGCTAAGATATTTACTTGGCACGAGCAAAACTCTCAGCAGGGTGGTGGCCAAGTGGTTAGTGTGCTTGTTTTCAGTACGGAAGTTCCTGGTTTAAACCCCGCCCCGTCACGTAATGTGGAGTTGTGTCAGGAAGGTCATCCGGCGATTCCTAGCAAGAACAAGGGAGCAGCCGGAAGGTCTTACTTACAAGAGAATTCTCACATCCACTTTCAAAATCAACATGTTCCCTTCTCAAGGAATTTGCAACAATAATTTTATTGCATTTTTGCAGTAGTGTGTTTGAAACTGAAGAATGCAAATAATACATACAAAAACCCACAACGACGTTGCACAATTAATTAATTATTGCATTAAAATACAACCATGTTTTGCCACAGTGGATGGTAGAAGCAGCAGCAGGTTTCTGGATTGCGATTGTACAGACCTCCAATCTAGTTGTGCTTTTACCACCTTGAATAAAAGTCAGATATAAATTTATTTTCATATCTTTATATAACTTTGTAACGCTGCATCCCCCAACTGGCTTGTTGAACGCCTCCGGGATTCCCCCAAGAGAATTAGAGGACTTGGCCAGGGACAGGGAAGTGTGGGTTGAGCTGCTTGACTGTAAACAGTCCCATTCCAACAAAAATAACCCCTTACCCTAATACAGTATGATTTTATTAAAAAATGCAGAAGTGCATGTCAAATTATTACATTTGACATTTTAATTTTGTTGATAGTTATTTGAATATATTGATCATTTGATTGACTGAATTATAGATGCACTTATTCCTCTGCACTTTCTTTAGTTATGTCAGTTTATGACAATACCACCAAAAAAAAAAAAAAAAAAAAAAAGAAAAATTCTTTGTTAATCATTAATTTTGAAGACCAGATTGGGGAAGTGTTTCTCAATCGCACAGATTAAGCAACAGTGGATTTCCACATCAGTTTTATTCTTTCCTCACACATGATCTGAGCACATTCAGTTCCAGCCAAAAACGCGGCAAACAAACTTGGTGAATGTAAACATGACTGTCTGTACGTTGCTTCTGATATACGAGGCCTGTGAGAAAAGAATCCGACCTTTTTATTTTATGCAAAAAATATATGGATTTGATTCATATGTTTTTACGTCAGCCAAGCTTGAACCTTCGTGCGCATGCGTGAGTTTTTTCACGCCTGTTGTTTGTGTCATTCGCCTGTGGGCAGGCTTTGAGTGAGCACTGGTCCACCCCTCTCGTTGTTTTTCATTGCGAGGAAATGGTGGAATGATTTGGGCTTGTTCCATCAGAATTTTTTCAGAAACTGTTAGAGACAGGCAAGCTGGAAACCATTCGGAAAATTCACATGGCTTCGGTGAAAATTTTATGGGCTTCACAGAGATTAAGAGTGTTACTACTACCGCTTTAAGGACGGCCCACATTGGTGCACGGTGCACCGTGCCTCCCGAGCCGCGATCGACAGCAGAAAACCACCATTTCATTTCTAAACGGATGGCTGTGTCGATCCCGGGACCATCGTGTGCAATTTCTCTGGTTATCACAAGAGCTGACATCAGCCATCACGTAAAAACATATGAATCAAATCCATATATTTTTGCATAAAATAAAAAGGTCGGATACTTTTCTCACAGACCTCGTACGTAGTATTGATGAAGTAAAACCGCACTGATTAGATTTTAACGTTGGACTTCCTGTCCTCAGGTAATTTGCCTTTGAGGCTCATCAATGGCACTGACCAGTGTTCCGGCAGGGTGGAAATCCTGCACAATGGCATGTGGGGAACAGTGTGCGATGACGAGTGGGACCTCACAGATGCAGAGGTGGTGTGCAGAGCAATGGACTGTGGAACGGCTCAGACGGCCAAGTCTGGTGCCTTCTTTGGCGAAGGCCATGGTGACATCTGGCTCGATGACGTTAACTGCTTCGGAAATGAGACTTCCATTCTGCACTGCAAGCACGCCACTTTGGGACAAAACAACTGTGGCCATGGAGAAGATGCTGGTGTGGTGTGTACAAGTAAGCAAGTTCCTCTTTTTTTTTCTCCATTAAATATATTTTACTTCTCATTCACTCCAGTTATATTCATATGACTGATATTCCCAAGGGTTCTAAAACAAGTGGCTTGTTTCGTGGTGTTTTGTAGGCCCATGAGCCAGTAGTTATCATCTGCTACATGCTGCATTCAGGATATTCCGGCTGATTAAATACAACCACAGCCTTTCCTGCCAAACTATCTGGCACATTTTTCCCAATATTACAGTAAATAATAAGTCATTTGCTGCAGATTGAGCTGCCCTTCATATTTGTATTCCGCATAGTTTAGGAAGATGTAAATTTCTGTATCTGGACTCAGACCGTATTGGAATTCTTCTTCTGCATGAGACTTTCAGAAGGAGACAGCACCACTGCACAGATGTGAAAGAGTGGTTCAAATTTACAGACTTTTTAAGCCCTTTCCTTAACCCTAATTAAGGCTGGAAGCAGCGCGTTGCCCATGGGGATCCACGGGCTCTAGATTGGGTGGTGTTTCTAAAATAGGCAGCTGACATTTTTCAATGGTGGTAATAAATTATGCAAAGTTTCCAGAATGATTTTAACTGGAAGTGCAGGAAACTGATTAATGGCAATATTAACGTTCATTGTTCACTGTTGTTACCTAATATCCCCAATTTCTCCGAAAAAATTTGTCCTATGAACTTTCTGTTTTCGCGGAGTTCGTTCTTGACCCAAAATACAAAAGCATAAAAAACAGCAAATGTCAGCTCTCAGTTTCTCCGGGATGGAGAATAATATGTACATGATTTACCGCCCCCTGTTGGAATGGCGTGTGAGTCCAGAATTTAATTATCAATGTTTAATGTTCACTGTTGTTACCTAATATCCCTAATTTCTCCAAAAAATATTAGTCCTATCAACTTTCCATTTTCGCGGCATTCATCCTTGACCCAAAATACATAAGCATACCAAATGGAAAATGTCAGCTCTCCGCGGTTTCTCCATAATCGAAGTTATGCACACGTACGCATACACACATACAGAGGCCACTTGGCTTTTAATATGTAGACGATACACTAACTCCACGATATGATTCATATCACAATATACCTATCACGACTTTATATATATCACAATACAGCTATCAGGATTTGATACATATCACCATACATAATTGCACACTAATTGTGTAGAAGTTAATCTGAGGTGAATGTTTAACTTTAAAGAAACACATTCTGAATTATAAATTGTAATTCTTGACATTATATGTTTCCAGTTTGTAAACTCTATAAATAATTTATTCTTCTCCTGTGAGAGATTATTTCTTCCATGCTGTTGTTGATGTTTCATGGTATCACAATATTCATTAAAAAAGCCCTGATTCCGTACAGGCCCAATGATGTGATTATTACAATACGCAATGTATCGTTCCACCCCTACCCTTGTCCTGTGTAGAATAGGCAGCTCAGTGGGATAGGAGTTGGGCTACCAACATGTAGACCTGGGCTTGATTCCTGCTCACTTGTTTATTTCCTTGGACAAGACACTTCATCTGCATTGTCCATGTCCACCCAGCTGTCAAGGCTGTCAGTTCCCAGCCTTGCTTGGAGAAGTAACCTGTGATGGATTGGTGACAGACTCTCATCCACTTTAGGTTATGGTATTTGGAGATAAGCAGTGGCACCATTGGGTCTCTTTGTCTATATAGGACTTAGTTCTTCTACTTATTATCTTAACCCTAAGTCTGAACCATGGAAGATATTTATGGATTGGCTAATGGAGTTTTATAATGGGCCATGATCTCGAACACTTCAACATGAAACCTTTGGTCACTACAGGACTGTGCGAGTACTGGATGCGATCATCTCTGTCTCGCATGTTTGACTTTTTTTTTTTCATGATTTGTTAATTTTGTAGTGTTCCATTTTTTATTATTCGTAGTATGGCCAGAACACATGGTCACTCCTGTGAATCTGATCTGCCTAGATTTCTTCCAACAATCAAAAATGCCAGAGGAGGAATTCGTGATATAAAATGTATTTTCCTACTTGTAAGTCAGAAATTCACATTTTTTATGTCATATGAATGTCAAATCCTTGTACATGCAATTCCTGATTAATATTGTCTGCAAGACCTCATGGAGCAAAGTTGCTATATTTGCTGTGGAATCCCCCCACCCAAATAAATACTTTTCCAGCAATAAAATTTGCTGGAATTTTGGAATATACCACAGAAAAAAAGGTAGTTTATATTAACTTGGTCTCAATATGAAGTACATTTTGCCAATTTTGGGGAAACTCAGAAGTTATTTTTTACATTTGACTGAAATGAAATTGTTGATGGTCTTCTATTTTACTCTATAGCTTCCATTAAACTGGTCAATGGGACGAGCCAGTGCTCAGGCAGGGTGGAGGTCCACTATGGTGACCGCTGGGCACCAGTGTACAATGTTAACTGGGGAAGGAGTGAAGCTCAAGTGGTGTGCAGAGAGATGAACTGTGGAGATGCCGTCATGCCGTCAGCGTCGTTCGGACAAAAAGGCGAGCTGAGCGGTTACACAAGCAGCTGCAGCGGGTAGTGAAACCTCACTCACACAGTGCACGTTAAGAGAATTTATCAAAACCAGTCAGGATCGTGCCGAAGAAACATCTCTCACATGTACAGGTAAGACTTGGTAGGTCACCAGTCACGTGGCTGAAGTTAGGTTGCACGTCTTGTATATTCACATCTGAAATGTCACCTCCAGGTAACGTAAAGTTGGTGGGTGGGCATCATCGTTGTGTCGGAAGAGTGGAGTTCTTGCAGAACAACCAGTGGAAGACTGTGTGTGGGCATGCCTGGGACACGAAGGCAGCAGCGGTGGTGTGCAGACAGACTAACTGTGGCACTGTTCACAAGATGACCAACACCGATGAGTTTGGCACAGGACACACAGGCATCAATCAGTTTGAATGCAGAGGCCTTGAGTCCACACTCGGTCAGTGTCTGCAAGTCCAAGTGCAAGGCAGAACGTGCAATGTCACCTCAGTGGCAGGTGTTATATGTTCAGGTAAGTATACCAGTTATAATAAAAAAAAAAAGAAAAAAAGATGAGATAATACTGACTGATTTTTGACCAATTTGACCTTGCTGAGCAATTTTGGAACATTCCTCCAAATGTGTGCCATGTTTGGTGCAAACTGAACTGAAAAACCTAAACTGTATCCTTTTACTGCAATGACTTTTGACCCCAATGATTGACTTGGGCAAATCCACAACCTACCTCCATATGTGTGCCATGTTCAGTACAAATCAGAGTGGAAAAAAACTTCAGTTTTGATCTCTGACCCCAAGGACCTTGACCACAGTGCAATCATTATGATCAAGGTCATTGACCTTTGGCATATCTGATCCCAACTGGTCAGTTCCAAACCATCACCCCCAAACCCATGTATATGTTTGAGCCACGTTTCATGGGCATTAGAGTGAAGAAAAATGTCTTTTTTTTTAAACCATTTACCCAATAACCTTGACCTTTGTCAAAACAAACCCTTTAAGAGAAATTGTGGGGTTGACTGCCATCCACATATCTGGTTTTTGGAAATTGTTCAAGGACCTGGGAGAATTATGGGATCAAACACACAGATAAACAAATATGTTGGACTATGACCCCAATGACGTTGACCTTTGTCAAAACAAACTCTTTCTGGGGAATTCCTGGGCTGCCCTCCACCTACATACCAAGTTTTTTGGGAATCCGCTAAAGGATGTGAGAAGAGCAGTGAAACAAACACGTTTCTCTACTGATTTCTTTGAATTGTGCAGTATAACTTTATTTTTCCTGACTTTACAGATAGCCTGGAAGTCCGGTTAAGAGAGGGTAATCATCAATGTACCGGCAGAGTTGAGGTCCGCCATGGTGATCAGTGGGGTACACTTTGTGACGCAGACTGGACCACAAGTAAAGGTGAAATGGTGTGTCAGATACTAGAGTGTGGCCAAGCTGTGAGAACTCCTGGTGGCGCCGAGTTTGGACGTGGCGTTGGCTTGGTACTTCAGGCAACAGACTCGTGTTTTGGCAATGTCTCGTCTATCCAGAAATGCTCCCATACAGGTTTCACTGCAGCAAGCTGTGGACATGAACGCGACGCTGGCCTTATATGTGCAGGTAAAGCATTGTAATTTATTTGTTTAAAACATACAAATGGAAAATCAGTGCAATGTCTGAAACATTTCTTTGAATTTTAAATCACACTCATACACTGAAACAACTAACCCCACCACCAAAAAAAAAAAAAAAAAAAATCTGATAAGTTTCATTCAAGATATGAAGGGCGCAATACTTTAAGTAAAGTGGGCGGTCCTTAGAGGGTCTTGTTGAAACCCGATTAGGCCCAAATTCCACGTGATCTGGGATGCACTCATTTGGGATGTCCACACCAAATTTAGTGAAAATCTGATCAATTTTGTTGGAGTTATGATGGGTACAAGAAAATATAACCAGTGCATGTACTCACATGCACACATGCACTGACTGAAATTAAAATGTGCATAAATATGTAAGATCCAGCAAATAAATGAATGAATAATGAATAAACTGAATATTGCATAATAAGTATTAATCATTTTAAAATATGACATATTTGAATATTGATGTGTGACGTATGTGTTTAATTTCCAAGTAGAAATGGAAAATCAGTACAATGTCTGAAACATTTCTTTGAATTTTAAATCACACTCTTACACTGAAACACCCCCCCCCCACCCCAAAAAAAAACAAACAAAACAAAACAAAACAAAAAAAACGGATAAGTTTCATTCAAGTTATCAAGGATGCAATACTTTAAGTAAAGTGGGCGGTCCTTAGAGGGTCTTGTTGAAACCCAATTAGGCCCAAATTCCACGTGATCTGGGATGCACTCATTTGGGATGTCCACACCAAATTTGGTGAAAATCTGATCAATTTTGTTGGAGTTATGATGGGTACAAGAAAATATAACCAGTGCATGTACTCACATGCACACATGCACTGACTGAAATTAAAATGTGCATAAATATGTAAGATCCAGCAAATAAATGAATGAATAATGAATAAACAGAATAATGCATAATAAGTATTAATCATTTTAAAATATGACATATTTGAATATTGATGTGTGACGTATGTGTTTAATTTCCAAGTAGAAATGGAAAATCAGTACAATGTCTGAAACATTTCTTTGAATTTTAAATCACACTCTTACACTGAAACAACCCCCCCCCCCCCCCCCCAACAAAAAAAAAACAAAACAAAACAAAACAAAAAAAACCGGATAAGTTTCATTCAAGTTATCAAGGATGCAATACTTTAAGTAAGTGGGCGGTCCTTAGAGGGTCTTGTTGAAACCCAATTAGGCCCAAATTCCACGTGATCTGGGATGCACTCAGTTGGGATGTCCACACCAAATTTGGTGAAAATCTGATCAATTTTGTTGGAGTTATGATGGGTACAAGAAAGTATAACCAGTGTACTCACATGCACACATGCACTGACTGAAATTAAAATGTGCATAAATATGTAAGAGCCAGCAAATAAATTAATGAATAATGAATAAATTGAATAATGCATAATAAGTATAATAATAAGTATTAATAATAAGTATTAATCATTTATTGTGTATTTATTGCAACAACTCATGTGTCAAGCTGTGTTTTGTTTCCATGTGCAGCCCAGATTCGTTTGGTCGGCTCGTCGACTCAGTGCTCCGGTCGGGTGGAGGTCTTCCACAAAGGCCAGTGGGGAACTGTGTGCGATGATGAGTGGGAAGTAGTTGACGCCGATGTCGTGTGCAGGCAGCTAGGATGCGGCCATGCAATCGCTGCACCAAGAAATGCACACTTCGGGATAGGAAGTGGTCCGATATGGCTCGATAATGTTGAATGTGCAGGTCATGAGTTTGCTGTCTCACAGTGTCAACATCCCGGATTTGGCGAAAACAACTGCGGACACAGCGAGGATGCTAGCGTTATCTGCATAGGTAAAACATTTACATCCACCTTCTTGTGAAGATGCAAAGCCATGGTAGTGCAAGAGTTTTACTGGAGCGTGCTTTCTGTCTCAGGTGGTCTGCAAAAGCCCCATATTACGCTTTCTCCCGGTTCCAAGGTCAGCTGGGGTGAAAAGGTTGAAATCACCTGCAGTGTCGCGACACAACAGTTGGGCGGACATATTTTTCCTGAAGAAGACATCTGGCTCGTTCCAGATGGAAAAACCCTCTGAACATGACTCTGTGATCTTCACCATCCCTTCTGCGGACTTTAGTCACAAGGGGGAGTATTATTGTGAATATTCAAAGAAAATGAATGATGAAAACATCTTCTTCCCTCAAGGGAATCCAGTCGAACTCTCCATCACAGGTCAGCAAGACTGTTCTTTATTTGGTGAGAGATGTAAATTTTATGGATAATTTTTTCACTGGCGTCACAAAATCAGATTGCAGTGGCAACGTAAATCAGTTTACGTGTGTAACGGATCTTAGAAAAATCATCCTGCTCAAGTTCTAGGTGTCTAATAGTCTTGGGCGTCATTACACTGATTGTGTTCTCTGGTATGTTAGCGTTAGCTGACTACACAGCAAGAAATATAAAAATTATCTAATTTTATCTTAAGGTTGCACTGATTAGACAGTTAGAGCATCTCTACCGTCTGTGAGATGGCATATTCTTATGTGTAGTGACATTTGGCATGGGATTTTATGATTTATTTGGATGGTTTGAAAGTAGGTAAATTAGCATGTAGCTACAGCTAATGGCAGCTAAGTCCTAGTAGAAACATTTGTCATGTGGTTGTACATATAAATGATATTTTACACACACACACACACACACACACACACACAAAATGAACCCGTGTTTTGAATATTACATGTACAAAATTACTTTTGAGCTTTTAGTGCTTTGCTATTAGCAATACCAGATGGACAAAGTTGGCGCTATTGTAGTGCAGCAGATAAGATTAGAACAGATTCCTGCAAATGGTGATAAAAGCATCAAATTCGGCAGAAATACTCCTTAGACATTCCTCTTTTGGAAAAAAAAAAAATTATTGGCCACATGAATTTTCAGTCAGCGTTCAGGTAGAGGTCAATTGAAGAATTACACAGGGGTCAAAATTAAAAGATGCTCCGATCATATTGAAACCTACATCACATTATTTACCTGATTATAAAGATTCCAAAAAGGTATAGTTTGGACTATCTGTGACTGAATTCTATGGAGTTATGGGATAAAAACAGCAAGAATGGTGACAAAGGTCAGTGTCAGTTTGTACAGGGGTCAAAGTTAAAGTTGCTCCAATTTTGGTAAAAAGTGATGCAAATTATTAGTTGATTTAACAGGGTTTTAAAAAGGAATAGTTTGGACCATGTATCATGCTTAGTTATCACGTTACGGGGTAACATATGTCACATGTCATAGAATCCAATGGACGTTGACCTTGTTTGACCTTTACTTTGGAGACCAAGCATTCAACACTGTCAAAACTACTCTATTTATTAATCCTATTAGCTCAACCAAAAATTTGCATCACTTTTTACCAATATTGAAGGAACTTTAACTTTTGATCCCTGTACAAACTGAAACTGACCTTTGTCACCATTTTTGCTGTTTTATCCCGTAACTCCATAGAATTCAGTCACAGATAGTCCAAACTATACCTTTTTGGAATCTTTATGATCAAGCAAATAATGTGGTATAGTTTTCAATATGATTGGAGCAGCTTTTAATTTTGACCACTGTGTAATTCTTCAGTTGACCACCAATTGAAAATTGAAGTGGCCAATCGGTTTTTTCAAAAGAGGATTGTCTAAGGAGTATTTCTGCCAAATTTGATGCTTTTATCACCATTTGCATGATTGTTTCAGTTATCTGCTGCACTATTGGTGGTATTTTTCACTTTAGTTTATCTTAGCTTAGCTTAGCCCCCCCCTTTTTTTTGGCTCTGGCCATTTACGAGAGTTGTCATATTGTTCTGAGAGTGACCAGACTTCTCCATTTTCCAGGGACAGTCCCCATTGTTTGTGTCGAGTTAATTTAACGTATTTAACATGCTGTTTGGTCTAATAAGGGTAACGTGAGCCACCACTGTATTGACCACTGATTGGAAATGGCCCCAGTTTTCAATTCAGAAATCTGATCTCCTTATCATTACAAGTTTTCCTAAATCTGCCAGCTCTTTTCTTCTTGCATTGACAATACAGTGGTGACCATACATGGAGTTGTACCGTCTCATTTAGTATATTGGCTGTGAACACTTTGAGCCAATGGGAAACCAAATTAATAAGACTGACAGCAATAACTCAGACATTTGTTCTTTAAGATATGATCAGATGCTAATAACATATTGCTCGTTGGTGCTGTTGTGATAATATTCTTGATTTTCTGGATGTTGTTGGTAATGCCTGCAGGAGCAGCGAGGAAAGTCTTTTGACGATAAATTTTGGCAACCACCAAAGACTTACTCAAGTGTTGTACCAAAACAAAAAATCCAGAAAACAACATGCACACCACAGGGCGTTGGACTTATCTTGCAACGCTCTGCCTGTGGCGCCAGTGACTGCGTGTTCATCTCAATAATGCACTTCTTTTTGGTTGCTATTCTGGTTTTTCTGTTTCCTGTTTCTTCAGCTTTGTAAAGTCTTTGTAGACAACTTGTAACTGATAGAATGGCCTAAGCAGTGGGTCACCCCTCTGAGTCTGGTCTGCTTGAGGTTTCTTCCTCAACATCATCAAAGGGAGTTTTTCCTTACCACTGTTGCCTGTGTGCTTGCACTAGGGGTTGGCAAGGCTAGACCTTACTCGTGTGAAGCACCTTGGGGCAGCTTTGTTGTGATTTAGTGCTGTATAAATAAACTAAATTGAAATTGAACATTTGCACAAAGGGATTTGTGACGTCAAGTAAAAACTCTCAAATTTTTACAATTATGGAAATTGTAAAAATTAATTTCTCTTCCTCAGTGGCTTTGGAAACACCCAGTATCTCCCTGACATCACCACATGCTATGGTCATCTTCAGCCCGGACAAAATATCAGTCCAAAAGGGCAGCAGCTTCTCCATCACTTGCTCCATTCATTCTCGATATCCTGGAGGTACCTTCCAGCTGGTGATGTCTAACATGAGCACAGCTGATACCAAGCCAGCGTTTGGCCACTCTGTCTTCTATCTGGCATACTTTGAATTCCCCGCTGTAGAGTACAAAGACCAGGGAACATACAGCTGCATCTATTGCATTAACATCTCGTCGTTGTCCTTTAGCTCCAGTCCTTCAAAGACACTACAAGTCACTGTTGTAGGTAAGACCTAAGATTCAAGCTGAGCATCTCTTTCAGTTAATCTGCTTTGCTTACTGTTCTTGTTGTGTGTTCACCATTAAAGAGTCCTCAGGCTCTTCAGTCATTGTAGGAGCTGTTTGTGGAGTACTACTGCTGGTTCTTGCAGTTATCGTAGCTTACGTGGTCTGGAGAAGGAGGCGACAGAGCAGCCGTAAGTGCACAAAATCACAAAATTACAGTCATGGTCTGTTAGATTTCAGTGCTATTGTGGCTATAGACTTAGTTTTTTTTTGGGATTTGACCTGTTTCCACCTGCTTGTGGTAGTGCATGTCGGGGTATTGTTTTTAGTTCTGTGTGTCCATCAGTGCACGGATAGTGATGGTTTTTGCACTTTGAGTGCCCCTTCTTGTTCATGTTGAATCCCAGAATGAATGAATATTGTGTGATCTTCTGGTCACTTTGCAGGTACCACTGTTCACTTTAGCAACAGGGCTGGTGGAGCCATTAAACAAGAAATGGAAGACAGAAGCAAAGGAGCACGTGATGGAAGGTATCAAAACTGGAGCCAGTATGTTCTACGATATATTTCATTAGAAGTTAAACAATGTTAAAGATGCATTTGTGATGGTTCTTCCCAGGGACAGTTCCCACATGAAAGAACACAAATACACCCATGGCCAGGAAGCCATCAATGACGATGCCGACTCTGGAAACTCAGTTGAGAGGATCCCCGAAGACCTTGCTGGGAAAGTGTGTTATGAGTTCGAACCACTTGTTCACTGATGATAACAGAGTGGCTCAAATTGTCGTCAAATTAGCGAAACTTTGAGGAAAACTAGGGAAAGCATAGAGGGTGTTTTGAACACCCCTTGCATCTTCAGGAAGTGTGCATTTTACTGTCCACAGTGTGTGAGCAAAACAAGTTCAGGCAGCACACTTGAGTCGCATCATCCCGACAAACTCCAATATCATACTATGTCTCAAACGCGCCCTGTCCATGCCATTTCTGCAAAATACTGAATGCTCCACTTACTTCCTGCATCTTCCTACTTACATTTTAGCATCCTCGACCTTCGTCCCAGCATGCACCTGCAGGATCTTCACAGTGACATTGTGTTGCTGGTCCCCAGTGGTACACTGCCTGCTTTCTATATACTGAAGATTTATTCTCTCTTTGCTTTAGATATTTGTTTTCATACTTCATGTTAATGTTTTCAGAGAAAAATTGCCAATGATAAAGCTTATATGCTATTGACTGGTCACGTGCTGTTCACTGGTTACAGGTAGCAACGGGTAGCACACGTGCTTTCTTTGCTTGATACACTGAAATTATGCCGCATGTTTATTTTCCTGTTATTGTGAATGATAAATAATAAATAAATATGAAATTCTACCTGTTTGCATGTTTGGACTCCAGTAACAAGCCCACTCCTGTAAGCTTTACGTTGCATCTTGCATGGTGTTTCGTAAAGATCGGTTCCAGGCAAGTACAGAGAAGGTTAGGTAAGAGTTTTGATCCAATTTAGACCAAACTTGGTGGAAAAACTAAGAATCAACCAAGGACAAATTGAATTGATTTTGAAAAAAATTTGCTAAATTTCAAGGTCACAGGCCAAGGTCAATACTCAGAGCTAATGCTGATATATATTGATGATATTTAGCATGGTTATTATTCCAAGGAATTGCTTGAAGATACACCTATGCTTACTAATAAACACTAATAGAAGGTTATGCATGCTTGAAGAATTGTTTAAAGATACAGTATTGTTACAATGAAACATCACTATGAAGTCAAATACCAACTTTCTCTTGGTCACATGTCCTTTTGACCTCTGGTGACTTTAAAACATCAAACTCAAGGTCATAACTGTTTAACTCAAACAGTTTGAACTCCATATGGATTAAGCAGTTTCTGGAGACCTCGGAACCACACGACCCCGGGAATAGCAATCTTGGAACCACGACGATCTTGGAACCACTACCCAACACATACAAAAAAATCTCCCATTTTTTTCCTCCTTTTAATGTAATTTCTAATACTGAACAACCTGTTTTAAAGTCTGCTGCAGAAAACACGATGTGCTTTGTAGCGGTTCAGAAAATCTAGTGGCTCTGAGATTGTATCGGTACCGCTGTTATCGAGGTCGTTTAGGTTCGAGGTCTCCAGTTACCGATTAAGCATGGTGAAAGCATTCTATATTTATCAAAGGTAAAGTGGCCAGAAAGAATAAATTTGCATGAATATTTGTCAAACTCACAGAAAAGGTGCAGGTGTTGCACTCGCTAAGTTCCCCTTCTAGTTTTAGTTTTTCTCCTTGGTGGGTTACATTTTATAATTAATCAGTAACTCATTATCATCCAGTTTATTCATCTAAATTCTGCTTATCCTGCAACATATTGCATATCTTTGGGAGGCATTTTGGCCCTGGTGGTTCACACTAGTGAGTGCCATCCTAATTAAAATCCTGCTCATAAACAGATGCAGTTTTAAAAATCACTTTATTGGTGCAGGTAATAATAAATTAAACATTCTGCACTGGTTGCATGTTTGTACTTGTCATTTTTTGACTGAATCGTAGTTGGCACCAACTTAATCTGGGGCATTTTTTCCAAGATATCATTTAAGATGCTTCATGTACAATCAAGTAGACAAATTTAAACCATTTTAGGTTTAAGAATGTTCTGAAAAAAAATAACAAGTTGGCACAACGGTTTGACAAGATTGCTCAAAACTTAACATTTCAAGTGAGAACAAAAGGATCAAAAAGCCAAAAAAATATTTGTGGTTTCTTTCTTTCATTCTTTTTTTTCTTTTTTTTGAAAATTGTGCCGCATCGACTCCTTTAAGCAGTCATGACACACTTGTATTTCTTACATCTCATCATCTCTCTTTCATGTTCTTACATGATTCATAGTTTTGCGTGTTTCTGACTGCAAACCAGACAAATAGGTGTGTCTCACAGAAGTGTCCAAACCTGCTCGTCGTGTCTGTTGCAACAGCACACCAGCCCTCAAACCCATATCCTCTGGATACCTCCAGCATTTTCTCTATTTTTCGCTCCACTTTTCTCAATCTGTCTACAGGTATGTCTGATGATTGTTACCAGAAAGCTTCTGGAGACACAGGAGTTGTCATCTTGTATTGGGCCAGTGTAACCAGCAGTTTAGAGGTACAGTATGGACTTATATCTTTAGGCGAGCTCCCATTGACATGTCCTAGGCTTTATTCTTACTTTCTAATCAGTGGCACTCTGTGTTCTGCAGACAAAGAAAAATCAGAGCAGAATCCGTTCTGTGCTAGAATCCAAGAACATCCCCTTCAAATGTGTGGACGTAACTCAGAATGCCAGCGACAAGGAATTAATGAGGAAGAAAGCGGGCGACTCAAAAGCACTGCCTCCTCAACTCTGCAAGGGGAATGTCTACCTTGGAGTAAGTCTCTTGTAATATGTCTTCAAAGAATCTCCTTGTATTGTATGGTTCATTCTTAAAGATATAATGTGTAGGATCTCATGCCATCTAGTGGTGAGATTGCAGATTGTCCTTTGTTTTCTCGTGATAATCAATAATCAACATGTGTGACTAGTGGAATCGCTGCAGATAAATCCTCTCTAATCTAGCTGAAATTCCCCAAAATATAAATACCGGCATTTAAATATATATTTCAGTACATTTATTAAATTAGTGATATGTATACATATATATACACATATAAAATGTCCAGTTTATTTAATCAGAGTATAAATAAAGTATAAGTTGGAAAATATATCCTATTATGATCACAACTAATAACTTTGGCTATAATCTGTTGAATCATTAGACTTTCCTTAGAGCCGTTATTGGGAAAATATGGAAAAACATGTTTCAAGGTCTTTCTAAATGATACACATTTTCATCTAGTTGCCTTGTGTTACAGCACTATTTCCTTGTTTTAGCTTGGTAACCCATTGAGAGCAATAGAATTTATAATGTGCTTAAAAATAAATTTGACCCCCCCCCCCCTTTTTTTTTTAGATAATTACACAGTTAAACAATCATGAAATCAAATCAACTAATCAGTTCAATTTTTTTTTTTCCAGGGAACAATATATAACTTGATCAATGTTAGATGTAAGATACACATAGATACATTTAGGATGATATTGCAAAATGACCCATACTGTAATTCTTAATTAAAGTACTGCATATGACATTAAATGTGAAGGTGTTAACAGGAAATCTGTGTTGTGAAATCTTTTCTGTATTTTGAAGGATTATAATGCATTTGAAAATGCAGTTGAGAATGAAGATTTGGAAGCTTTCCTCAAACTCTGAAGACTGATGCAGCAACACTGACTTTCCGTGGGAAAACTCAACGTCATCACGCAAATCACTGCTTTGATGTCAAACAAAAAATAAATTTTGTAACTCAGAATGTTCCAGATTTGGCCACGGTTTTCACTTGGTTCAGTGACAAATGTCTGTTGAATAAATATTTGCAGTCCTCCAGCCGTTTGTGTGATCATTCTTCTAATTTTGCACGTGCATTCTACACCATGGCATTTAATTGACTTGACATTGGCTTGATGATTTTGGCAGATAACTTTGGAAAAATTCACTGAAGTATGCCTTTTGTGTTCTGATACTGTAGTTGGAAATAAAACCAGTCAGCTGTGTTGCCAACATAACCTGAGTACATAAATAGAATATTTATTGGCAGTTCTTTACTAAACAAATCTGGAAGGTTTTTATTGTGTATATAGTCCAAATATTTATTTATTTTTTTAAAGCTGATTGGTTCTACTAGATATCTTGGTGAAACCAAATCATTGTCAAATCCAAACTTCTCTGAAATACAGTCATTTAGGATCAAATTTTGATCCCCTTTATTTTGAATATGAGAATCAATTGTGAAGATGGCGGCCCTTCGAGGGTTTTAGTGAAACCCAGTCACGCTCAAATTTCAACTAGTATGAGATACACTCATTTCTGATCTCCACCTGAAATGTAGTACAAATTTGAAGTTATGATGGTTCTTAGAAAGTGTGGTTGACACATGGATGAATGGACATAGTACCCCCTTTTTGGTCTTATGGCTGACAGGGGATAATATAGTCCACATTTATCAAATGATTGTTTTTAAGTAACTTATAAATATAGTTTTCCTGGAATTTAAGTTTTTCCTGGCATGCCACCGTGTTCTGTTAGCTTTCCAGCCACCCAAAGATGACACCAAGCCCCGATTTGTCAAGAGTGTAACGGCTGGGAATTGCTGTTCTGTCTTGATAAAATCTTTGCAATGTAACTTTCAGGCAGGCACCAAACATGTTGGTGAATTATGTGAAAACTGAGGTAAAGAAGAAGAAGAAGAAGACAAAAAGAACATTGGCAAACCAAACAAAAACACAATCAACACAAATGTGTAATTGTAAACAACCTTTAGCTATGACAGGAAGTGGCTGTCTTTGACTTCCGGTTGCTTTAGAAAAGAAAGAGTTCTTATTCTTAATATCTTATTCTTAACATTTATTCTTTTTCTTAATGTTTATTGTCCTACCTGTTGAAGCATCTTTTCTTTTGAGTAATGGAAATCTAGTAATAAGAAAAGATGATTCAAGGGTAGGAAAACGTAAGTGCTGCTTATTAAATCAAAATTAAGTTTTATACCAGATACAGAGTGCTGATACAATCACATTGTAATCTACTATATTAATATTATTAACGTTTTTATTTTAGTTTATTCATATGTTGTACTGATATGACTGCTGTTTAAACATTGCTTCTTTACTGTCCTTTTGAAACAGTTTCTTGTTAAAAACAAACACATAGTGTACTTTTACTTATCAAGGCGGCGTACTAATGCCATCATGAACAATATCATGATGTAACGTTTGACGACTGAAGCTGACGTATTAACAGTTATTAACAGGCGTAAGTACGGACGCCAATGCACGGAATGGGCCCTGTTGGTGTTAAAAGTGTGTCGCAACACGATGACGTCCTTTTTACGCGCTGCCCTGAGAGGAAAAGGTGCGTTTCTTTGTACAGTTTTACAATCTGAGCGATTAATCAAACATCCTGATTTAGAAATTCATATCGGTCATATAGTTATGATGAATAATGACTCTTCTTGGATTTGTTGCAGAACTTTGTGTCTACCATCCATCGTAATTTTACAATGGCCGAGGAAGGGTGAGTTAAGTTTTTGGTGTAGTTTAAAATCTTAAAAAGCTAAAATGTGTAACGTCTTAGAAAAATAACATCTTAAAAACTAAATTAGGAAGGTACTTCCTCGCTTTCTACTTGCACTGCATTGTATTTCAAATTTAAAGACGTATATGCACGTTTTCTAAAACGCCTCAGTTTCCCAGAGGTCTTTGCGCCGTTGTCATGGCTGCCTGTCGAAGACAGGTGTAGCTTTTAATCATCAAATAATCACAGAAGAAAGAAATATTAAAAGTTCTGAGGGTTCAGTGTTGACCTGTGTGTGTGTGTGTGTGTGTGTGTGTGTGTGTGTGTGTGTGTGTGTGTGTGTGTGTGTTTAACATCAATGTTAACATTTTATTTTTGGCTGCAAAGCTTCATAGTGGAGTAGCACAGAAGAATTTCTTAAAACAAAAATGTAACGTTTCAGTGCCTTTTATAACAAGGAATAAGAGCAATTTGAACATACATTTGATCTGAAATTCCTCTCTTCCACCCCACCATGAAACTGACGTAATGCGACGCAATATACAAATAATGAATGCTGAGTGCAATGGAAAGAATATTTCATGCAGTGAAAGATGGAATGAATGAAACATTATATCTTTCACTGTATGAAATATTCTTTACATTGCAGTCAGCATTCATTTATAATGAAATAAATGCTCCTATTTGTTTTATATAACACCTAAAATAAATCCTTGTCATTTGATATTTTATTAATTCATAAACAAGAGACAAGGCAATTGCATTTTGGTGTGTTATTGGTCCTTTGAGGTCAAGAGGTTCCAAACAGTCCAACACGAACCAATCCAAAATTGTTCTCGGTCAACTAGCAAAAACAATCCTGACGATATAGTCCGTAGCTGATGCAGTGCATTGACCTTTTCGTGTACAGACTGCCATCTGCTTTCCTCAGTCCAGCAAAAAATTGGAAAAGAAATTTGTTGAGATTTTCATCTGACACTCTTGTACTTATCTAGAGATGTCCCAACAAATGCTGCAAATGCCTCCAGACAGCTTACGGTGTACTGGATTTGTTTTCATTTTTTTGTCTGTTAGCAGAATGAGCACCGTCAAGAAGCTCTTTCAAATCATCGTCTGTCACCAAAACAAACCCTGTCATGTTGTTTTTAAGCTAAGCGCCATTGCCGCTAGTGTGAGCGCACGGTGGTCGCAGCGTGCAATGGTACAAAACGTATGGTACCAAAATTGCATGGTAAATGGAACAAAAGGACAAATGGGATCTGCTGTGGCCACTATGGACAAAAATTGGTTAAACCAAAAGAAACTGATTAGTGTAGGAAAACATTTTTTTTTTTTGGGGGGGGGGGGGGGGGGGGGGGGGGGGGGTCCTACTCAAACCAAATAGCTGGATGACCAGGCCTTTATTTTATTTATTTATTTTTGGTAAGCTTAATAATGCTGTGAACACTTCATTATGACTGGAAATGCCACAAAAATATTTTGTTTGCATCTGTTGAAGAGGCTAAAGTTTTCATTAACCGCACCCCATTAATCTGAATAGAAAGATGTCAAAATGAGGTATTCTTCTGTAATGCTTGTTGTTTTTGTGGGGTTTTTTTTATAATTACATTGGAATACCTTTTCTGGCTAAATAAGTAATTGTTCAAGTAAATGTCCCACTGTTTAACAGGACTCTCAGTTGGATTCAAAGAACACTCTTTGGGCACTGGAAAGAAACTAAGCTAAAGGATACACAGTTGTTGACATTGAGTACTTTGCTGTACTTGTACTTTTAAGTATTTACCTGTCCTTTTACACAAAAGGGCATTGTCCAACATACATGGATACATGAACATGCACTAATTGAGCGATGTCCATATACATGTTTTTAACTTAAAATAACCAAATACTTAGGTGAAAAAAAACTTCTTTGTGTCCATGGATTGAATTCATGTGTATGTCCATTACGAGCTGCTTGAATGATGATCTGTCTTTAGTCGGATACCCCTTCACTCTCCAATGAGTGAGATCTTCATCCTGACAAGCTCTCATTAAACACAGTAATGTTTGCCAGAGCTGCATCAGGTCTCTAAATCTATTTTTGTCTTTATGAACATTTTAGTGGCATTGCTGCTGGAGGTGTGATGGATGTCAACACTGCTCTCCCCGAAGTGCTCAAGACCGCACTTATACACGACGGCCTCGCCCGCGGCATCCGTGAGGCTGCGAAAGCTCTCGACAAGTGAGTTAAAAATCCTTACTGTACTGTAACCCATGTGACTGAAGTGGGTATGTTGCTGATGATATCTTGGCTCCCTCTGCTGAAATGTATGTGGAAGCTTGCCACTGTTACCCAGTTTATGTCTGAAATGTACTACCAGTTAGTCACTCACCGGCGTCACCAACGCTGCTATACGACGGTTTAATTAAACACTGTTTGTCTTTGCAGACGTCATGCCCATTTGTGCGTCCTTGCCACCAACTGCGATGAGGCAATGTACGTCAAACTGGTGGAGGCCCTCTGCGCCGAGCATCAGATTAACCTGCTGAAGGTAATGAACCTGGTAGAGGTGACGCATCAGATTTGTGCCAGTTGATAATTAGTGATTTGTATAGTAGCTGGCTGTGTGACTTCTCCGTGTGCAGTGCACGTCATTTGAGAACGTCAAAAGCCATAACGTTCTAAAATGTACATGCAAAATTCTTTGAACTGGTGGGAAATAAATAGGACTCCTGAGTTTTGTTTTTTTTTTTTTCCCCTCTCTCTCAGAAAGATGGGAGGGTTATGAAATGAATGCCAAACATTGACTTGGAAATTCATTAAGTTTGAGTTGGTGGTGGCGTGTTGTCACCGTGTTGCTGTATCAGTGATGACAATTTGGCTCCCTCTACTGAATACTGTGAGGAGATCGCCAACGTTACCATTTGTCTGAGATGCAGCTGAAACGCCAAAAATAAGCTGTTTTCAGTCTTGCAGCTCGTGTTTTAAAAACATAAGGTAGTGTGAAATAATACAGAAACATTTATAGTTGAGGTCAGAAAGCAAATTTATTTTTTCTAACTCGTTTTTCTAAAGTGGTGTGTTTAAATTTAAATACAGCTGTTTAACCCTTTTTTTTTTTTTTTTTATGAAGGCCCTGATTTGATTAATTGCAGCTGATCCTTGATGGGGTTTGCTACACTTGATGTGGTTCCAGCAGTTGTATTACAGCTACCTGTTAAGAATCATGTTTGTGTGCTTGACAAGGATTGGGCCAATCACTGGTTTGAGAATATGCCGTTGTTTGAAAATGACACTTCCATAAAAATGGATTTTGCACAAACGTGTCTTCGTTCCACATGGATCAGTCAGTGAGTTTTTTTGTGTAGCTCAAACTCCTGCGTCATGGCTGAAGGAGTCTGGGAATATTTTGGCGAGATAACCACAGCTTAAAAGAGGAAAGCCGCCAAATGTGCAAATGTACTTTTAAGGAGTTACTGAAGGAGAAGGGAAAACATCAACCACAGGTCTTTTGGGTTATTTTGAAATGATGATTATGAACTAGAGCGCTGCGATCTTGCCACACTGTGTAGACAAGTAATGCAGCTAATTAGCATGATAATGTCACAGCCAAACTCTCATACCTGACCATGAAGTCTGGTCAGTGCCTGTCATGCGTTATTACAGTAACACAATGCTGTTCATTGTTGCCTGTATTTGTTTTGGGCATATTGGAACTTTTATCCATTCTGGTTTTGTGGCATGATCGGTGATGCGTCCAATGAAGGGAAACAGGATAGCGCAGTTATGAAATGCTCAATTGAGTTTGGAGTAAATGCCTCAAAACAGCCTCTCTAAGATGTCTAGTTTTGGTTTGCATTGTTGAAGGCAGACTTGTATCTTATTTTTTTTTCACATTCATTTAATGAATCACTTCAAGACATTTCTTTAATTCTTGCCTCGTTGCACAGTGCCTGTTTTTCAGTTTGCCATTCAAAAATACTTGGACTGTTGCCTTGTTTCAGGTTGATGACAATAAGAAGCTCGGTGAGTGGGTTGGTCTGTGCAAAATTGACCGGGAGGGCAAACCCCGCAAAGTGGTGGGCTGCAGCTGTGTTGTGGTTAAGGTAAGTTGATGTTGTTTGTCAGGGATATCCTATTAAAAAAATATATTTAACACACTTTTTGTATACGGCACACTTGCACAGAGTCATGCCAAAGATGCTACCTCCTGTGTACATGCTGTAGGCAGCAGTAAGCTAAATGTGTAAAGCTTTAACTGTGATGCGGTTTCCTGAGTGTGCGAATGCTGTCTGTTGCAAAATAACATGTAAAAGTGGCAGCCTGAAAATGAGAGAAATGGGCTTGGAATCAGAGGGTCAGTTCTCAGTCACATTGGTAATATTAGTAAAGTGCTCTTCTTGTCAAAGGATGCTAGTCCCCAAGTTGAACCCACTTTTGCAGTTGTATGTCTTGCGTGGCTGCACCCTCATAATTGTGTGTGTGTGTGGGTGAATGTCTTCATTGTAAAGTACTGCATCAGATAGACAAGCACATGCTGGCCAGTTAAATTGTTCTGCTTGTACAGGCTGATGTCCGTCAGTGTTTGGCTTCCTGTGCATGTACAATTTCTTTTTTTTTAATCGCAGTCCATCTGGGAGTCCTCAAAGCAGTTGTAACCAATCACCCAAAATGCATCAGTTTAACAGTTCATCCTTTGTGTGTGGGGAAATGTAACGATCCTGATTTCAGTTTTATTTGTACTTGTCACTTTATTCCTTGCATTCTCAGCTTGATCTGGGTTTATGTACGGTGCATCCAGAAAGTATTCACAGCCTTTCACTATTTAATTTAATTTAACTGGGTTAGTCTTATTGAGATCGAAATCTGTTTTGCAAAGGAGATCTGGGCAGTTAGAAAGTTTCCGATTCATGTTACCTGCATGTCTTGAAAAGTGGGAGGAAACCGGAGCACCTGGAGCAAACCCACACAAGCAAGGGGAGAACATGCAAATTCCCCACAGAAAGGCCACAGGTGGGACTCAGTCTCATGACCTTCTTGCTGTGAGGCAACAGTGCTAATCACTAAGCCACCACGCTGCCAAAATTTGGCAGGGACTTGGACCATGAGAAACAAAATTCTCTGGTCTGATGAGACAAAGATTGAACTCTTTGGCATGAATGCCAGGCGTCATGTTTAGAGAGAACCAGGCAGTATCCCGACAGTGAAGCATGGTGGTGGCAGCATCATGCTGTGGGGATGTTTTTCAGCAGCAGAAACTAGGAGACTAGTCAGGGATGAGGGAAAGATGAATGCGGTAATGTACAGAGACATCCTGGATGAAAACATGGTCCAGAGCGCTCTTGACCTCAGACTGGGGCAACGGTTCATCTTTCAGCAGGACAATAACTCTAAACACACAGCCAAGATACCAAAGGAGTGGCTTCAGGACAACTCTGCGAATGTCCTTGAGTGGCCCAGCCAGAGCCCAGACCTGAATCCAATTGAACATCTCTAGAGAGATCTGAAACTGTCGCTGCACCGACGCTGTCCATCCAACCAGATGGAGCTTGAGAGGTGCTGCAAAGACAAATGGGCAAACTGCCCAAAGATAGGTGCACCAAGCTTGTGGCATCATATTCAAGAAGACATGAGGCTGTAATTGCTGCCATAGGTGCATCAGCAAAGTATTGAGCAAACGGTGTGAATACTTTGTTTGCGTGTTTTTGTAGCTTTTTATTATTATTTTTAATAAACTTTAAGAAAAAAGTTTTCATCTTGTCATTATGGGGTGTTGTGAGTAGAATGTTGGGGAAATACATAATTTACACCATCTGTATATTAATAGCCAAGTGGCCTGTGTATGTGGGGGGGCTTCCTTCGATCACAGAGAAACTGGGGAGAGCTGACACCTGCCGTTTGGTATGCTTATGTATTTTGGGTCAAGGATGAATGGCGCCAAATGAAATGTTGATAGGACTAATATTTTGGAAGAAACTATGGCTATTGGCTAACAGTGGACATTGAGAATTACATTCGGGACTCGCACGGCATTCCAAATCATAGACTATGCATAAATTATTACCATCCTTGAAAAATGTCAGCTGCCTATTTTATAAACACTACCAAATTTATAGCTCATGGATCCCCATGGGCATGGCACTTGTTTTGGAATAAGGCTGTAACATAGGAAAATGGTGGAAAAAGTGAAGTGCCGGAAATACTTTGTGGATGCACTGTATGTTTTTAATATAATAAAAAATATATATATTTTTTGTTTCTGCAGGATTATGGCAAGGAATCTCAAGCCAAGGATGTGATTGAGGAATATTTCAAAGCCAAAAAATGAATCGTCAATAAAACATATCTAAAAGAAGCAGTTGTCCAAGGTGCTACTTTTTCCTCTTGGTTTTTGATGGTTAAATTTTTGATTTATTGAACATAGTGAGTAATTGCTGTCTGAAACACGCTGTGGTGAGTTTACACTATATATGAATATAAAAGAACAAATCCGCCTGAGTTCCGACCACACCCACAACTAGTGAGGTCTGTTTTCTTGCTGTGGATTGGCTCAACACACTTGAGCTGCGAGTCGGATGAAGTCACAGTGCTGTAGGTCCTCAGGTGCAAAGCTCTATGTCATAAAGCAATGAACCTCTGCTTTAATTGGTGCCAGGGTTTCTGCAGGTCCTTAGTCTTAAATGGCATTGAATTTGGTAATGTAAAAGGCCTTCATTGGTATAAAATGTCTTAAGTCAGTCTTACGAATGCCACGACATGCAAAGTAGGATTTTTATTTATTTATTTTCTGACATTGCAGCGAAACAACAAATATCTAATGATCCAGGGAAAGCCTTTCAGAAAATTTCACAAATCTAGTTTCTTGCTGGGGCACTCAGAATAGACACTTCTTTCAACAAGTTTGGTGTAACGTGGAGACATGGGAGAAGTGTAAACTTACTGTATTTCCTTGATTAAACCCCTGACCTTAAATAGGGGCTTACCTCATTTAATTGCCAGGTAAAAGCGTCATGTGAAAAAAACAAATAAGCACCAAGCATGTGTGCATTGAAAGAATTACATTTGGTTGTCTCTTTTTTTTTTTTTTTTCCCCAAGTCCACTGCAGAGTGGCCATGCAATGACGTGGGTGTGACCCTGTCGAAGTTCTCCGTTGTGTTGGTGGGTGTCGTAATGCAGTTTGCCGCAGGAACAGTGGCTTTTTCTGGATCTGTTTGTCCTTCAACAAGCTCCACTTTATACAGTCAACCTACAAACCAGCGTTGGCAGTACATGCATGCAATTTCCTTCCATGAATTGCAGGTCCATTACACCTCCACCTTGAATACTGTCAGCAAGTCTTCAAACAGCGCCTGGCGGTACACCTTATTGTCATCCCGACTCGTATTTGCAAAGTCTCAAATGTAACTTGTCTTAAGCTCTAGGAACCTTTAGTGTGTTTGGATCGGACTAAATAGATTCATTTTTTTTCATGATAATTAGCTTTGAATTACTTAATTTTCTGGGGCAGAGTCAGTGTACCTAAGTGTATGTCAGTGTATCTAAGACAAAATAACTACCCATGGATTAAAGTTTTTTTTTTTTTTTTTTTATAGGATTACAAATATGCAGTGCTTGTTATGTTTTATGTGTTTATCTTATCACTTTGCACCAGAATGATGCATTGATTTAGAACAGTCACAGGCTAAACTGATATGTCTGAGTATGGAGAAGGTCCGTACAGAGGTTGGTGACTTCACTCTCCAGCCTATCATTACAAGACTTGAGCCTTGTTCCTGATGCAAGCTGGAGCAGACGACACAACACGTGACTGTGCAATAACAAAATGTTGCGACTGAAGAAGTCATTTGCAATGGCAGCACTGAACCCCAGAGAAATGAGCCGAGTTAAGTCTGCATTGTGATGCTAAACTAGTCATGAGTGCTAAAGGTGGTTATTTTGGAGCAGAGACTTCATTCTTGGCAGCCTTGTGCCCTTGTGTCGTGTCTCAGGGTTGATCGAGTCGTGTTACAGACCTGAGCAAAGTGGGGATGCCTCCCAAGGCTGCAGTCTTTTGAGTTTGAACTGATGACTTCTGAATCTGATCCTTTGGAAATGTCTCCAGGAGACATTCTTGAGTTAACTATAATCCTCTTTCTCGGCTCAACGAGCCCCTTGGTTTAGTCATTTGCTTGGCCGTTTCGTTGAACCTTGTATAGTTCTACCAGCAATAATCAGTTACAACAGGATGTATGTATAATTATCCTGTTGCTTTCAGAAAACCTGAAATAGCCTAAATTGGGCGCCATATTCTTGGTATTTTTCCTATTAAAGCACTATGTTGTGCAAAGAAATCATTGAAGCCTCAATATTGCCACATTTATGTGGGCATGAACTGTCTGAAACAGCTGTTTTTTGATCTTGTTTTGTACCTGGTAATGGACTTAGTGGTTCAAAACAAATTACTTTGAGGTTAAAAACTAGGGTTTCGCTACAATTTTACACCTGAATTACGGCATACCTTTAAACAAAAAAAAAAGTTTAGGCACCATGTACAAGGCAGAGTGGGTTTAGGATCTACAATCCTTGTGGTTGAATGTACGTGATACCGTGACAAAGGTCATGTTGCCAAAAAGAACAAGTTGTACATTGGGTGTTTTTTCATTTCTAATCTTGTGTAGCCAATCACACCACAAGTACTTGCAGTAATTAGTTGTGCTGGAACTTGCTACTATAGATTACACTCATCTAAGACCCATCACAAAGTTCAGGTTTGGGCTTGTGAGCTGGATTAGAGTAAATATTACCTCTGTCTGTTTTTAAATGGTATTTTTGCATTCCAATGTTGATTTGAAAAATTATTAATCCACTATTAGGAAAGTAGACCAAGAAAACACAGAGAATATAGGCATAAACTTAAAAAAAAAAATCTGCAGAGACTCCAAACACAATTTGACAAAAACATCCACTATGCCCTGTAGGTTTATTGTAAATAATTTACACAAGTTTTTGCTACAGACGCTGTTGTGATTAATATACCACCATGAAGAAAACTTAAAAATAAGCAGCTGTTGACCCCCCCAAAATTGATACCTCTACAGAGAAGCCCCCACAGGGTTTGAAGATTGTGTGTCGTAGATGAATTATACAGAGTATTTCCCAGACAAAATCCAAGAACCTGTCGGGGTTGTGGCCTTGGGGCCACTTTGATACAGGTGAGTGGACAGGCCGGGTTTTCACAGAAGTCCGGAGTCCAGGGGGTTTGAAGAGGGTAGCAGGTTGGGTAGTAGTCTCTTCCTAAACCCAACTGTCCACTGTTCCTCCGTTACTACTTAAGACCATTTAAAGTTTGTAAATCCAGACATTCCCCAAAAAGACCACAAAAAAAGGGAAATCACAAAGAACGATTGCAGTGTATTGGTTTTTCTTAAATAGTTGTACAAAAAAAAACAAAAAAAAAACAGGGCTGCCTGGATGTCCATGTGAACATTTTTTAACATGTCCATGTCTGTCAAACAGTTACAGGTATTCAAACTCCAGTGCTTGGTGTAACGCCAGCAGGTCCGAGTGACTGGATATCCTCCAGAACGGCATGTTGTGCTGCGAACACACACAAAGTGTCAGTGGGGAAGAAAAAAAAATGCGCAGGAAGAGTTCCCAGTTGGTGCACACCGCCACCGAGAGTCATGCAAGCTACGCTACAAGTAGCTGCACTGCAAACAAAATCCATGCACTCGTCCCATCACCCAAAATGCTACAAATTACATTAAATAACCCCAAAAGCAGCTCTAATGAACTTTGTATCTCCCCCTCCTCCCAACTAAAAGACAGAATTGTCTTTAAAACAAAGACATGCTAACCAGAAGAAAGTTGGCACTGGTTGCCACAAAACCGGCCAGAATTGTTGCTTCAAACTAAAACTATTAGGGCCGTGTTTGGGAGGTACAAATTCTGACAGGACTGTTGTGAGAAATCATGAGTCCAAATATGGAGCCATTACATTACAGAGGCATGATTGAGATTGGCGCCATCTAGAGGTAAGGTTTCAGATTGCAATGCCGTGTAATTGGGTTCTAGAAGGATGTTGGTTGACCACGAGGGTAAACTCATACATTTGAATAAGCTGTGCTTTTCCTTGTACAGAGTGACGTTTGTGTAGCTTATGTAGTGGTTTCTACTCTTCCGTGTTGTTGTGACTGACTCGTCCTGACCAGTCGGGTAAAACCCAGGCTGTGGCCAGAGTATCCTTTGGCTGTCAGGAGAGTGAAGCCTATTGGCTACCACATGCACAGCGACTCCTGCTGGCCTCCGTCACACTTGGCGATGTCATTTAACGTTAGTCTTCCATTCCACTTTATTATATTGTATATAATAGACATCAGACTAGGATTACTGGCATCTAGTTCACTAATGGTATGTGCATTATCATTATATGGTTGCAACACTATGCGCGCTCTGATTGGCTGATTACCGGTCTTGTATTTTCCCATTTCAGACTGGTTACCATGACAATTGGTCTGCAATGCGTATTTTCGTTACAAACCAGGAAGCTAAAAACACGCTTAGAAAAACAAAGTCAGACATGGACGTAAATATAGAGCATTGGACAAAAAAAAAAAAAGATAAGCTTTTAAACTAGTGGAGCAGCATATTCAGGCAATGCTGTAAATTTGCATGTTTATATATATATATATATATATATATATATAATTATTGCTCGGTCTGTATGGGAATATCAGACCTCAGTTTTTTTTGCATGAACTGTTAACATCTCGGTCTGGTATTTCCCCGTACAGACCTCTTGCTCAGTCAATAATCCTTTATTCAATAAGTTGAGAGCACATATCACAGAGTGCCTCAAAGCTACACAGTGACTGCCAAGCCTCACTAACTAGCTTACTAACCCAGACATTTATTTCATGGCAGCTCCAGTTACCTCATCTATATTCACGAATGCCAGTCAGCGCTCTAGTCTAATGTGGTTATAGCTTGAAACCTCAACACTAGATAGCGTGATAAGCACTGTCATGCTTGTATAGAAGGAAATTACCTTTGCTAAAGCATCACAGTCCTGTTGTCAAAATAAGGTGTACAAAAGTTAGAATTTTGATGAGTCTGTGGAGGTTCTGATCCACTGATCTGATTGGCTCCTCCAAAGCATTTTGTAATTTTTCGAGAAATGAATTCCAACTCCATAGCAAATGTTTTTTTAAAAAGCTTCATGACTCTACTTTTAAAAAAATACTTTATTGTAGTTTTCTATAGTATTTTGACATGTGTCCCCCAAACAGTGGCCCCAATACTCCTCAATACCCAACAGATGAGATGTTCAAGGCTTATCACGTGCACAGTTTGGCAGCTGTATTCGTTCATCAAGAAGACAAATCTCATGGGTTTATTAACTTGGTTTAGGTGTAATTCCTTCCAGTGTTTTGTAGTTGTAAGCGATCAATCGCCTCAGACGTGGAAGTCGAGTTGCAAAATGTACCACGTAGCCAAGCCTTGGTTGCAAAACTTCGCCCTGATGGCTGCAAAACAAAGATCTGTCACTCTGTTAAAAAGGAAAAGAATAGGAGCAACGCAAAACCTCTACAGCAAAGAAAGGCAGGCTCGGTCCAATCAGAGCTCACACTGTAGAGTAGGCGGGGTCACAATGCGGGTCCATTACCTTTTTGGCTGCCTGTTCCTCTTCCACACCGTCCCCAATTACTACATACACTACTTTCCTGCCAAACCTTTGCATTATGCGTTCAAAGCAACTCTCTTTTCCTGCAAAAAAACAAAATAAACAAGGGGAGGGGCCGTAAGGTCAGAGGGGTCAAAGTTCAAAAGCTGTATGTTTACCTGGCTGGCTGCATGCTCTTCATCCTTCCCATCGCCAACCACAACATATGTAATGTTAGTGCCAAAGCGGGAGACTATACGCTCAAAACAGCTCTCTTTGCCTGGACACAAACAAACGCTTTCACAGCTTTTCTTTGTTGTTTAGAGGCTAATAAAACACAGAAAGGCACGAGCCGTGAACAGAGCGATCACTCTGATTAAATACCATTCAGTTTTAGGGTGGATCCAGATAAAGGAGTGGAGACTCAGGAATATTTTTGGAAGAGATAATGCGCCTTAATGAGTCCGTTTGTATCTGTTTTACATTTCTTTTTAACAATTTTTAGATTATTGTCATCCTATAAATAACTTAATCCATAATTGTGAAAGTTGCATGTGGTTAAAAAAAATGTGGACACTATCACGTTTTAATTCTATGGCAGCATTTTAGGGCCACGTGTTTTTTTTTTTTTGTTGTTTTTTTACTTCGAGAATAAAGTCATAATATTATGAGAATAAAGACGTAATTTTATGAGGAAAAAATCTTGTAATATTACGAGAATAGTTGTAATATTGGGAGCATAAAGTTGTAATTATACGAAAAATGATGACTCTGCAGACGCATTTTCTTGCATATTCTTTTCAAAGTTCTGATACTAATGATAATGTGCAGATGGGCCAAAAGATTAAGTATTTCCTTATTTGTAAAACCTACAACCCCTGGCAAAAATTATGGAATCACTGACCTCGGAGGATGTTCATTCAGTTGTTTAATTTTGTAGAAAAAAGCAGATCACAGACATGACACAAAACTAAAGTTATTTCAAATGGCAACTTTCTGGCTTTAAGAAACACTATAAGAAATCAGGAAAAAAAAATTGTGGCAGTCAGTAACGGTTACTTTTTTAGACCAAGCAGAGGGAAAAAAATATGGAATTACTCAATTCTAAGGAATAAATTATGGAATCATGAAAAACAAAAAAACGCTCCAACACATCACTAGTATTTTGTTGCACCACCTCTGGCTTTTATAACAGCTTGCAGTCTCTGAGGCATGGACTTAATGAGTGACAAACAGTACTCTTCATCAATCTGGTTCCAACTTTCTCTGATTGCTGTTGCCAGATCAGCTTTGCAGGTTGGAGCCTTGTCATGGACCATTTTCTTCAACTTCCACCAAAGATTTTCAATTGGATTAAGATCCGGACTATTTGCAGGCCATGACATTGACCCTATGTGTCTTTTTGCAAGGAATGTTTTCACAGTTTTTTCTCTATGGCAAGATGCATTATCATCTTGAAAAATGATTTCATCATCCCCAAACATCCTTTCAATTGATGGGATAAGAAAAGTGTCCAAAATATCAACGTAAACCTGTGCATTTATTGATGATGTAATGACAGCCATCTCCCCAGTGCCTTTACCTGACATGCAGCCCCATATAATCAATGACTGTGGAAATTTACATGTGCTCTTCAGGCAGTCATCTTTATGAATCTCATTGGAACGGCACCAAACAAAAGTTCCAGCATCATCACCTTGCCCAATGCAGATTCGAGATTCATCACTGAATATGACTTTCATCCAGTCATCCACAGTCCACGATTGCTTTTCCTTAGCCCATTGTAACCTTGTTTTTTTCTGCTTAGTTGTTAATGATGGCTTTCGTTTAGCTTTTCTGTATGTAAATCCCATTTCCTTTAGGCGGTTTCTTACAGTTCGGTCACAGACGTTGACTCCAGTTTCCTCCCATTCATTCCTCATTTGTTTTGTTGTGCATTTTCGATTTTTGAGACATTAAGTTTTCTGTCTTGACGCTTTGATGTCTTCCTTGGTCTACCAGTATGTTTGCCTTTAACAACCTTCCCATGTTGTTTGTATTTGGTCCAGAGTTTAGACACAGCTGACTGTGAACAACCAACATCTTTTGCAACATTGCGTGATGATTTACCCTGTTTTAAGAGTTTGATAATCCTCTCCTTTGTTTCAATTGACATCTCTCATGTTGGAGCCATGATTCATGTCAGTCCACTTGGTGCAACAGCTCTCCAAGGTGTGATCACTCCTTTTTAGATGCAGACTAACGAGCAGATCTGATTTGATGCAGGTGTTAGTTTGGGGATGAAAATTTACAGGGTGATTCCATAATTTATTCCTCAGAATTGAGTGATTCCATATTTTTTTCCCTCTGCTTGGTCTAAAAAAGTAACTGTTACTGACTGCCACAATTATTAGGGCCCAAGTAGGCAACGTCCTACGAGGACCCTATTGTAATTGCGCTGTTTATTATTATTATTATTTATTATTGTTATTATTATTATTATTATTATTCTCACTCTTGAAATCGAAATTTCGGCCTCTTCCCATGCTCAAAAACTCACCAAACTTTCCAAAGTTGTCCGGCCGGATCCGAAATTCGATATTTTGGGGGCGTCGCACATGGTCGCACAAAAATCACGAAATAGCGCCCCCTAGAAATTTTCAAAAACCCCTCCGCATTGGGCTTTTTTCGTCGTAGCCTCACAAAATTCGGTACACATATTTACCATGCCAGGACGCACGAAAGTCTCTTACTGTCATGGTGAAATATCGACAGGAAGTCGGCCATTTTGATTTTAAGTTTCGATTTTGAGCAAATTTTTGACATTTTTGGCCATTTCCACTACTTACATTTGAACGAACTCGTCCTAGGGATTTTATCCGATCATCTTCAAATTTGGTCAAAATCATCACAACACAATGGTGATCAAAAGTTATCAAAATTCTGATTAAGTCAAAAGGCGTGGCTGCTAGGGGTCGTCAAACTTTGGCGAGCTTTTCGGAACACGCCATTTCACTTCGAACGGCTGTCACGCCCACATACTTCATCGTAGATCCTTCAAACTTGCTGGACATGATGAGGGCTCCGCCCTGAATGTCTACATATCTTAAGTTCCCATCTGCGCCATAGCGCCCCCCGGTGGTGGCGGGAAATGTCCTATTTTTACTTTAAGAGGTCCTGATGTCACATACTTAATCCAATCAACTTCATTCCACTTCTAAAACATGCAGAAGAAATTGGTGAACGTAGGCAATGAACACCGTGAAGTTACGAGTAACGGCGTCCGTGTGGCAGCGTGCCGAATATTGCCCATTCGCCATGAAATTACGTTCTTCATTTTGACGGCTTTAATTTTGTCACATCATCATGAAAATTGATACACAGGTCGAGCATGACAACCTCTTACAATTCATAGGGGCGTCGCCCATGGGCGGGGCAAAATGCCTCAACAGCGCCCCCTTCAAACTTTCAAAAACCCCTCCACCTAGGGGTTTTTTTGGAGTAGGGAGATGACAATTGGTACACATGTGTGACTTTCATAGACGTACAAAAAAGTCTCTTGCACCATGAGTCTACTCCAAAGAGGAAGTCAGCCATTTTGAATTTTCTTCTCATTTTGGCGTGATTTCCACATGTTGTATTTGAACAAACTCCTCCCAGGGATTTTGTCCAATGCACTTCAAATTTCTTTGACAGCATCCAAAGATGATACTGAACAAAACTTATCGAAAGCTTTTCTCTATGTTGAAGGGTGTGGCCGCTATGGTGCCGCCATTTTGACCCTTTGCCATAGAACATCAAGTCATGATAACTCCTTCATGCTTTGCCTGACTGACTTGAAACTTCACATGTATGATGACGGTTGGCCCCTGAACACACCCAGCCCCTCTGTTTGTACACTGAGCGCCCCCTAGTGAATGAACAATCAACATGTCATAACTCCTTGATGCATTGTGTGATTTGTTTAAAATTTTAACTGTGTGATGAGTGGTTACCCCTGCATGCACATGCCCACATGTGGTCACAAGGGCACCCACTGGCCTGGGTAGGCGGTCGTGCGGAACGAGGGCCCGTATATGACTGCTTGCAGTCCTAGTTTTTCCTGATTTCTTATAGTGTTTCTTACAGCCAGAAAGTTGCCACTTGAAATGACTTTAGTTTTGTGTCATGTCTGTGATCTGCTTTTTTTCTACAAAATTAAACAACTGAACGAACATCCTCCGGGGCCGGTGATTCCATAATTATTGCCAGGGGTTGTATAATGAAATACAACTTAAAGCGCTAAACAGATCTTAATTTGAGATACGTTTTTTTTTTCATAAAATTACAACTTTATTTTCAGTCTAAAAAAACAAAGAACAAAACTCAATGTGTGGCCCTAAAACGCTGTTGTATATATAATTCTCTATTCTCCCATTCATTTATTTAAACAGTCGGTACAAATTTTACGTGTCACTTTATTTTAATGAATAAAGTGACATGTAAAATCCAATCAGCTATATTGCAACAAAGTGGAAACAATCCAATAAAATGAAAACAAATTAAGACTATAAATCCCCTTTGTGACCTTTAGGTGGCACCATATGATTGACATCTTTGTTGTAGTTCATGTGGGGAATGTGAAACCAGTAGTACTGGAGAAGGCAGAAAGATGGATTATGAGGTTGGCTGTGTAATTTTACTTTTTTTTTTTATATCATAAATTTTAGCAAATGGAATTTAATAGGTTCGTCATTCAATGTCATTGTGTGGGTGGATTTGTGTAACTGGTAGCATCTGTTTTTCTTGCGTTTTAATAGGCAGCGGGTTCAGTCTCAGGGTATAACATAAAACTTAAACTTTAGCCCGACTAAAGCAGCATGTTTTTAAAAAAAACAGGAACAGGATATCTGTAACATATGGAGTCACTGAAGAAACATCAAAATAATGGATAACCAATAAAATACACAACTTTTAAGCCTGGTTATAATTCAGTATTTACACATGTAACGTACTGCCAAACCACAACATCATATTTCAGTCAGTACTGCATTATTGCTGAATATGGAGGGTTAAAAAAAGTGGTTTCTGAAGTTTAATTGTGACTGCTCTGCTAGCCTCTTACCTATTTCGTTGCCACTGTAATATTCTCGATCGGGAAAACAGATCCAGACTATACAAGAGAACTTTAGCCAGCGCTGGTATGAGTTGCGTCGTGGTCACCAGCACGTTTACACAGTTATTTCTGAGGGGACACAAACAAATAAGTTGCACAGATGCACTCCAGTTGGCTGACAGACGGAACAGTGCGCCTGATTGTCACATTGTTAAAAAAAAAGTCTTGAATGTCACCTGGAGCTGATGATGGACAAAGACTTGAGGGCGTGCGTGAGCCAGGAGTCGGTCAGAGCTTCACCTCGGCTCTGAGCTGCAGCCACGCGTCTCTCTAGCGGGACCCAGCAAACCTACAAATCAAATAAGGCGAGTAATAATAATAATAATAATAATAATAACCTAAAAAACCAAACCAACACCAAGGCTTTGTGATTCTTTTGATCTCTCTTTGCCATATTTATCTCCATGTAGTAAATTAGAAAGCATAAATGGTGAGTTTTTCATGAGTGTAAGTTACAGGTCTAGTCTAGAAAAGTAGAACAAACCAGAGTCTAGAACTGTGGGATTTAGGGTCTTTACAAATGGAATCTATAGCAGCTCTCCCATAGGCCCTTTTTCACCAAAAGGGAATGGGTTCGGGTGCCGTTGTGCACTTCTACTACGAGCCAAATTTTCAGATTAAGAACTGGTTTATTTTTGTTCAAAACACTCTGAAAGGTTCAAAATTGGTGCGCGCACCAGATGGAACCCATTCCTTGTTGGTGGAAAAGGCAACACACCTGGACGAGAATGGCGCAGTTTTCCTCCGCCCAACTTGCCTCTATAATGCCTCGCGGGGGAACTATGCATTCTACACAGCGCAGCTGGTTTTAAATTGGGAAAGGTCTGTAAAACTCACAAGTTATGAACATGTTCAAAGTTTTCTGCAATTTTGTCCAACTCTAACTATGTAATTGGGCTTAACTTGTCGATTTGGGGTAAGCTTTGGCGCGCACGCCATCCAGGTTCTCTCTTCCTGTAATGTCCAATATTCTCTGACCTTTCTGAATTTGTGCTGAGCTTGGCAGAATTACTTGCTATTTGAGAAAATTTGTCGGCAAGCGCTGGCAGGTGTGAGAGTTGATTCACACTAATTCGGGCCGAGTTGCGCAGTTGGACCTTGGCACGAATTTCGCAATCAAACACGGCCAGATGTGAAGTGCTGATTCGCCTCACTTACAAAAGTCAGCTGAGGTATGCAGAGTTATACTCGGCATGAAATTGGCGCCAAGCTCGGCCAGGTGTGCTGGTTCCTATAATGGAAATCATTCGAGTTGTGCAGAGTTGTAACTGGGCCAGAACTGGCACCAAACCCAGCCAGGCGTTGCTTCACATCAGTCAGGAAAATTTGACTTCTCAAACCTGGCCAAGTTTGGTGCGAGAGCTGCTTCACTGAAGACCTACAGCTTTGCACGGTCACCCTTCAGTTGTCCTTGTCGTCCAATAATTCACTGTCCGATTGGCTTACCCCCCACATTGTTTTTGTACGTGCTATACAACTCTTTCACTCGTCTGTAGCGGAAGGCCAGTTTCCTCATCCAGTCGACCCCTCCGCGGACACCCGTAGCCAGGCACAGGTTGGCGCTGGTTGCAGCTGCATGGAAGCCATCAGTTGCAAAACTGTAAGTACTGTCAATAATAATGATATGTTTTATTTGCAAAAATCTGCTTGGTAGGACAGATAAATGGTTAGAGTAAACAAATCTACAATTATTCTATAAGATGCAAAGGAACTGGCTCTATGGAAGTAATCTGTGCCATCAGAGGTTGAATTAGAATTTTTAAGGTTGAATGTTTTTAGTATCAAAATCAGTTTGAACCTCAAAAAAATTCAAACTCAAAAATTAGAAAAGCAGGGAGAAGCAATCGATCCCTGTGTCAATTATCCAATGTTTATGTATGGAAGTAAATCTGTGACGTTGGATGATTGAAACAGGGATCGATTGCTTCTCCCTGCTTTCTAATTTTGAGTTTGAATTTTTTTTTGTTTTGTTTTTTTTTGTTGTTTTTTTGCTTGCTTTTTTAGGTAGAATTTTTTGAGGTAGACTTTTTAGGTTGATTTTTTTTTTGCTTGCTTTTTTTTTTTGAGGTAGAATTTTTTTTGAGGTTGAGGTTGAATGTTGAGGTTGAATTTTTTTTTTTTTTTTTTGTAGGTTGATGTTTTTGAGGTTGAATATTCTGATGCTAAACAAATTCAACCTTAGAAATTCAAATTCAAATTCTGATGGCACAGATTTACTTCCATATGGCTCTTTTTTAATAGGCTTTTATTATTGCTCAGTGCGCTCACCTCAGGTCCTGGCCGTTGTCGTCTGATGATACATCATCAATATGTACCTGATCGCACTCCTGTTCACACACATACAAATTAATGCAGAACAAAGCTTATACATTGACATTATCTCGATGAGTGACGTGATTGTTAAAGTTTGGTTTTAACTCTTCAAGCTGTGGATGTGCATCATAAACGCTATGATTGCGTGTGCATGTAGGAACTCGCCTCCAAGTCATTGAAGAATAAGTGCGTGTCAGCCAGGTTGAAGATCATCTCTTCCATCCTCAAACCCAACGTTACTGCCATGGGAGGGTCCTTACATAAAGAGACATATGTATAAACTTTATAATGGTTGTGCTGGTAGTCAAACTGTATGTCTACATATCTGTAGTACATTAGGTTAATAACTTAAAAAGTTTTTCGTAAAAAATTACATTGTATATGTTGTTTTTTAGTTAAGTATATTGACAGCTGAAGTTATACACTCACCGGCCACTTATTAGGTACACCTGTTCAATTGCTAGCTAACACAAAGAGTTAATCAGCCAATCATATGGCAGCAACTCGACGCATTAGTCATCTACGTAGTGAAGACTTGCTGAAGTCTCAAACCGAGCATCAGAATGGGCCGAAAATGGATTTAAGTGACTTTAAATGTGGCATTTTTGTTGGTGCCAGACGGGCTGGTCTCAGTATTTCAGAAATTGCAGATCTTCTGGGATTTCCACACACAACCATCTCTGGGGTTTACAGAGAACGATTATGAAAAGAGAAGATATCCAGTGAGCGGCGGTTGTGTGAACAAAAATGCCTTATTGAGGTCAGAGCAGAATGGGCAAACTGGTTGAATAGGCGACGGCATGATGTTATGTCAATATGGACCAACATCTCTGAGGGAACGCTTCCAACACCTTGTTGAAATTATACCACGAAGGATTAAGGCAGTTGGTTGTCCAACATGGCACTAGCAAGGTGTACCTAATAAAGTGGCCGGGGAGTGTATTTCAGAAAATCTACTGTTAAATGTTTCAACCGCTTATCTGGGATCGGGTCACTTCCCTTTCCTGGGCCACATTAACCACCTCTGACTGGAGGATCCCGAGGCATTCCCAGGCCAGCGTGGAGATTAAATCTCTCCACCTAGTCCTGGGTCTTCCCCAGGATCTCCTCCCAGATGTACGTGCCTGAAACACCTCCCTAGGGAGGTGCCTAGGAGTATCCTTACCAGATGCCCAAACCACCTCAGCTGGCTCCTTTCAATGCAAATACAAAGTGACTTAAGGTTGCAGCACAACCTGGATAGTCACTGCCTTTGTAATCACATTTGTTATGACTCTTGATTGTCTTCAACATGACAGACCTCCAAATGCCCATTTTCCAAAGCGTCATTGCTGTTCTCAAGGCTAAAATAACTCCAGGCAACACTTGATTATCAAGTTGTTGTAGCAGATGCTAACATCAGTGTTCCTCATGTCTGGTGTCATGTGGGGTTTGTACATTTTTGTGCATGTGTGGTGTTAGAGGGTTCTATCAATAAGGGATGTTTGTGGTGGTGGGGGGGGGCTGGGGGGTGCACAGCTGCAAAAACCATCATCGTCGATAGGTCAGCGAGGGTTGCCAGCCTGCCGCGCATTTCGCTGACGCAGTTAGGCGACAAGAATAGAAAGAAACTGACAGGAAAGAGCGTGACGAGTGAAAGTGAGCAAGTGAGGCGCTCAGAGCAGCTGATTGTATTGAAGGATGTGACTTATTTTATCTCTCAAGTCACGATGACATAAAATGCTCGCCAGAAAAGACAGTTTGTGCAAAGAATCCAAGAGCAAAAGTTTTCATTCCCGCTGGGCAGCCGGGTTTGGGCTGGAGGCAGCCTGAGGTGACTTTATGTGTAATATTCGGCCAAAAAAAGGTTCAATCACTCGGATCCACTGATATCGTTCTACATTGTTAGATGGTCAACAATTTGACGTAACATGAACCGTCATGGTGATTCTATTCACTGCTTCATATTTGTCCAAAGAAAGGTGGCAGGTTTATGGCTGATGCACAATATCCCCCGCTGGCAAATGCTGCTTTGATACAAGTGTTTGCTACATTCTGATAATATTTCAAGAAATACCGAGTTTCCTGAAATTTCTTCTAAAAATGTGAGGAGTTGATTTCAGAATGCAGTTACCAACTCATGAAACTAGCAGTGTCTAGGTTTGTTAATCAAGGGCCATAACTCAGCCAACATGTGTCACTCTTATAGAATATTACAACATCCATATTACCAACCTATAACAAGGATTCGTACCAAGTTACATGAAAGTCTATCTAAAAATGTGGGAGAAGTTGATTTCAGAATGCAGTCACAAACTCATGAAACTAGCAGTGTCTACGTTTGTTAATCAAGGGCCATAACTCTGGTAAAATGATCCCAACTGGAATGATATCAAAATATGCGTATTACCAACCCTATAACAAGGATTCGTACCAAGTTACATGAAATTCTATCTAAAAATGTGGCAGGAGTTGATTTCAGTATGCAGTCACCCAAGCATGAAACTGATAGAGCCTAGCTTTGTTAATGGCTATAACTCTGGTAAAATTATCCCAAGTGGAATGATATCAAAATATGCGTATTACCAACCTATTACAAGGATTTGTACCAAATTACATGAAATTCCGACTAAAATGCGAAAGGAGTTGATTCAGAACGCTTTATAGCCTTTTTGGGACCGGATGGTCGGAAATCGTCATGACATAATCCCCCTTCGGACGTCTGGCCAGCGAGGATAAAAACACCTGCATCAATTCAACAACTGGTAGTTGCGTCAAAAATGTTCTGCAAATTGATCAACTGCATTGCAAAGGTTGTCAGTAAAAATCTTGGCAGAAACCTCTTTTTGTGTTGTTTAGTATTCTGTTGTGTTGTGGAGCTTTGCAGCACATTCATGTGTGTGAATGTGCAGCAATGATATTATTATATTAAGTTGTTACACATGCTGTCTGGGTTTTATATATATATATATATATATATATAGATATAATTGTGTGTGTGTTCTCTGCAAGATGTTCTGTATTTGTTTTCTACATTTTCCAGTGTCGTCTCTTAAACAATCGAACTCTGGATTTGGGAGGTGACTCCTATTTCCTGCAAACGCTGAAGCAATCATTCATTTACTTTTGTAAGATGTGGCAATCTGACATTTTGACCCCTGTAAACCGGAACTGGGTACTTTAAATAAGAAATGAACTACCAATGTTTTGGACAGTTGATTAATTATTTGTCATTTACTGACTAAAATTCAATCACTTGCAGGTTCTAACTCCTCTAAAAGAAAATGTTGCATTGCTAATTTAATAGCAAAAATGATCTGATAATCACTCGCCCTATTTTCTTTAATGTGAGATGTTGGATTTGATTAGTTTTGTCAGTAACTTAACATCAAATGTACAAACCAAGATTGAAATGAAATCCGGACAAGTTCCAGATTTGTGTGCTTGCAAATTCACCACCGATCTGCATGTGCTCTTTCGCTCTCCCGCTCTCAACTCAGAGCATTTTACTAACTCCTTCGGGCCAATCTTACGCCTATTAAAACCCAGTACCAAACATTAACTCCGTTGACCTGCAGAGGAACTAGGAAGTGCATCGTACCCACAATCCCGGTCTGTTAAAACGCCCCCCGGCTCTGATGGCTCCAAATGGTTTGTGCCAGTGCCAACTTTTGTTGGACTGCCAAAGAGCCTCTTCAGAATGGACTCTGCAGGCCAGCAACTAGCCAGGGTCACATGACACGACATCAGCCAGTAAAAAATTGTGAAGCCGTAGCCACATAAGTGGGAGAGCAGATCGGAGGCAGGAACTATTAAAATTAAGGGACCTATAAACAGTGATGCTGGTTTGCGAGAAGGCCGGACCACCAAATACGCTTACATGAACGTTATAACAACAAACTGTTAAGACACGTTTATGTTAGTGACAACTATAAATGACCTTTAGATGTTTTCCGATAAATCAACCATTGTTACCCTGCAACAATGGTAATTTTGTTGTGTGGGCCGCTGAGGAGGTGGTACTGCTGGCCCACCACCACCAGAGGGCGCCTTGTCTGGAGTGCGGGCTCCAGGCACCAGAGGGCGCTGCCGCCTCACAGGAGCAGCCGGGGTGACAGCTGTCACTTATCGCCTACGACAGCTGTCACCAATCTGATCAGCAGTGGTATATCAGCAAGACGACATCTCCACCTCTTTGCCTTGATATCGGTCTACCTAGGAGCAGTACCAGATCCGACACGCGGAGGCAGTGGCCACCTGGGAGTTCGGGACTTGGCGGCTCCAGTATTCCCGGGGTTCGGTGGCGGAGGAAATCGTGTGGTTCTGGTTCTGCTTTGGACAGACGTCTCTTATCTTCGAGCCTGCCCACGTGACACATTTTGTGAATTGACTTCTTTGTCTATTGTTGTAATCTGTTGTGTTTGTTGTGCTTATTCACAACAGTAAAGTGTTGTTATTTGACTTCCTCCATTGTCCGTTCATTTGCGCCCCCTGTTGTGGGTCCGTGTTCCTACACTTTCCCAACAGGATATCTCGGCCAGCGTCATGGACTCCGAGGGGCGTCCACCCGGCTGTTGAACGACCAATGGGAGAGCAGGGAGCGCAGGCGTCTTGCAGGAGACGTGATTGGTGAGCTGGCAGCACATTCTCACCGCCTTTACGGCTCAGTTGGATCAAATGACTGAGCAAAACATCCTCCTGAACCGCAGGGTGGAGGCTCTCTCCGCCACAGATGGCGGCGAGCGCTCAGGGCGCTGCTGCAGCAGCTCATCCTCCTGCCGACCCTGTGCAGGATATAAACGTTTCCAGGTGTGGTTTCAACAACCCCTCCCACCATCCCCTGAAGCATACATAGCCCTCCTGAGCCGTTACGGAGGTTGTGTGGAGACGTGCGCGGATTTTCTTATGCAGTGTTCGCTCGGTCTTCGCACAACGTCCCGTCATGTACGCTTCTGATGCTAGTAAAATAGCTTATGTGATTGCTCTGCTTCGGGGTAAAGCACGCGCCTGGGCTACGGCGCTCTGGGAACAGAACTCACGGTTGTTATCAGCATACACTGGGTGTGTGGGGGAGTTCAGAACAGTGTTTGATCACCCTAACAGAGGAGAGACCGCTTCAACCTTGCTGCTGTCAATGAGACAGGGACGCGAGACGCACAGCCGCTTATGCAGTCAACTTCCGCATCGCGGCTGCGAGGTCCGGCTGGAATAACGTTTTGCGCTCCGCGCCGCCTTCATAAACGGACTGTCGTTGGTTTCTGAAGGAGCAGCTGGTAGCTAAGGAGGAACCGCGGGATTTAGATGGGCTTTATCGATCTCGTTATACGGTTAGACAATCGGTTGGAGGAACGCCGTCGGGAGCGAGGCGAAGGACGTTACCGGATACGCGCCGCCCCTCTCCCTTCCGGGTTCGAAAAGGGGCCGCCCTCCCCACGCTCCACAGCCGCAGCGCTTTGTGGGGCAACAGCTCCCCCTGCTGACGTTGTTAGGGAAACGCACAGGGCCAAAATGGGGGAGGCTGATCGTGGAGAGTGTTTTCTCTGCAGCTCAACTGAGCACACACAGAGAAACTGCCCCAAACGGCCAAAACGACAAACACTCGCCCCTTAGAGACTGGGCTAAGGGGGGGTCAAAACAATTCAAGTGAGACACACACAAATTGCCACACGACTCCCAGTCACAATCCTGAGTGGGGATTTAACCCTTCAAGCCCGAGCACTGGTGGACACGGGGTCAGAAGGGAATCTGCTAGACAGCAGATGGGCAAGGGAGGTAGGGCTCCCTCTGGTGGCGCTTCCTTCGCCGTTGCAGGTGCGGGCACTAGATGGCACCCTCCTCCCTTTACTCACACACAAGACACAACCAGTAACTCTGGTGGTGTCTGGAAACCACCGGGAGGAGATTGAGTTTTTTGTAACTCCTTCTACCTCCCGCGTGATTTTGGGCATCCATGGATGTTGAAGCACAATCCCCGGATTGATCGGCCGTCTGGGGTGGTGGTTCAGTGGAGCGAAACCTGCCATCGGGGGTGTTTAGGATCCTCGGTTCCTCCCGGTTCACAGGCTAAGGAGGAGGTCAAAGTCCCTCCCAATCTGACAGCGGTGCCGGTTGAGTACCACGATCTTGCTGACGTCTTCAGTAAGGATCTGGCACTCACCCTTCCCCCGCACCGTCCGTACGATTGTGCCATTGATTTGGTTCCAGGCGCTGAGTTCCCGTCCAGCAGGCTGTACAACCTCTCACGACCTGAGCGCGAATCAATGGAGACCTACATCCGGGACTCATTAGCTGCCGGGCTGATCCGGAACTCCACCTCCCCGATGGGGGCAGGTTTCTTTTTTTGTGGGGCAAGAAAGATGGCGGACTTCGTCCATGTATTGATTACAGGGGGCTGAATGAGATTACGGTTCGCAACCGATACCCGTTGCCATTGTTAGATTCCGTGTTCAACCCCCTGCATGGAGCCAAAATCTTTACTAAGCTGGATCTTAGAAATGCGTATCACCTGGTTCGGATTCGGAAGGGAGACGAATGGAAGACGGCATTTAACACCCCATTAGGTCACTTTGAGTACCTGGTCATGCCGTTCGGCCTCACCAACGCCCCCGCGACGTTCCAAGCCTTGGTTAACGACGTCTTGCGGGACTTCCTGCACCGATTCGTCTTCGTATATCTGGACGATATTACTCATCTTTTCTCCGGATCCTGAGACCCATGTCCAGCATGTACGTCAGGTCCTGCAGCGGTTGTTAGAGAACCGACTGTTTGTGAAGGGCGAGAAGTGCGAGTTTCACCGCACGTCTTTGTCCTTCCTGGGGTTTATCATCTCCTCTAACTCCGTCGCCCCTGATCCGGCCAAGGTTGTGGCGGTGAGAGATTGGCCCCAACCAACAAGCCGTAGGAAGCTGCAACAGTTCCTTGGCTTCGCTAATTTCTATAGGAGGTTCATTAAGGGCTACAGTCAGGTAGTTAGCCCCCTGACAGCCCTGACCTCTCCAAAAGTCCCCTTCACCTGGTCGGATCGGTGCGAAGCCCGCGTTCAAGGAGTTGAAACGACGGTTCTCTACTGCGCCAGTTTTGGTGCAGCCCGACCCTAGCCGCCAGTTCATGGTTGAAGGTGGACGCCTCTGACTCAGGGATAGGAGCCGTGCTGTCCCAGAGCGGAGAGACCGATAAGGTACTTCACCCATGTGCCTACTTTTCACGCAGGGTGACCCCGGCTGAACGGAACTATGACGTCGGCAATCGAGAACTCCTTGCGGTGAAAGAGGCTCTTGAAGAGTGGAGACATCTGTTGGAGGGAACGTCCGTGCCATTCACGGTTTTCACTGACCACCGGAACCTGGAGTATATCAGGACCGCCAAGCGGCTGAACCCCAGGCAAGCCCGCTGGTCACTGTTCTTCGGCCGTTTTGACTTCCGGATCACCTACCGCCCCGGGACCAAAAACCAGAGATCGGATGCCTTGTCCCGGGTGCATGAAGACGAAGTCAAGACGGAGTTGTCGGATCCACCGGAACCTATCATCCCGGAGTCCGCTATCGTGGCCACCCTCACCTGGGACGTAGAGAAAACCATCCGGGAGGCCCTGGCACGGAGCCCGGATCCCGGAACTGGGCCGAAGAACAAACTTTACGTCCCACCAGAGGCCAGGGCTGCAGTCCTGGACTTCTGTCACGGCTCCAAGTTCTCCTGTCATCCAGGGGTGCGTAGGACCGTGGCAGCTGTCCGGCAGCGCTTCTGGTGGGCATCCCTGGAGGCCGACATCCGGGACTATATCCAGGCCTGCACCACCTGCGCCAGGGGCAAGGCTGACCACCGCAGGGCATCGGGACTGCTCCAGCCGCTGCCTGTGCCTCATCGCCCCTGGTCCCACATCGGCCTGGATTTTGTCACGGGCCTCCCGCCGTCCCAGGGCAACACCACATCCTCACGATAGTGGACCGATTCTCCAAGGCGGCCACTTCGTGGCCCTCCCGAAGCTCCCGACTGCCCAGGAGGACAGTGGACCTCCTGGTCCACCACGTCGTCCGACTGCATGGGATTCCAACAGACATCGTCTCCGACCGCGGTCCCCAGTTCTCCTTGCAAGTCTGGAGGAGCTTCTGCCGGGAACTGGGGGCCACGGTGAGTCTCTCGTCCGGGTATCATCCTCAGACCAATGGGCAAGCAGAACGGGTCAATCAGGAGGTGGAACAGGCCCTGCGCTGCGTGACGGCCGCGCACCCGGCGGCCTGGAGTACCCATTTGGCCTCGATCGAGTATGCCCATAACAGCCAGGTGTCTTCAGCCACCGGCCTCTCCCCTTTTGAGGTGTGTCTGGGGTATCAGCCCCCGTTGTTTCCGGTGGTTGAGGGAGAGGTCGGTGTGCCCTCGGTCCAGGCCCACCTGCGGAAGTGCCGTCGGGTGTGGCGCGCCGCCTGTTCTGCTTTGCTAAAGGCCCGGACAAGGGCAAAAGCCCATGCAGACCGTCGGCGGACCCCGGCCCCTGCGTATCGGCCAGGGCAGGAGGTGTGGTTGTCCACAAAGGACATTCCCCTGAAAGTGGACTCCCCTAAACTACAGGACCATTACATCGGTCCCTTCAGAATCCTTAAGGTCATCAGTCCAGCCGCAGTGAGGCTTCAGCTTCCGGCCTCACTGCGGATCCATCCTGTTTTCCATGTGTCCCGGATAAAGCCGCATCACACCTCACCCCTCTGTGCTCCGGGTCGGGCGCCGCCTCCTGCCTGGATCATCGATGGCGAGCCGGCTTGGACTGTGCGCCGGCTCTTGGATGTCCGTAGGATGGACCGGGGCTTCCAGTATTTGGTGGACTGGGAGGGGTACGGACCCGAAGAACGCTCCTGGGTGAAGAGGAGCTTCATCCTGGACCTGGCCCTCCTGGCCGATTTCTACCGCTGCCACCCCGGACAAGCCTGGCCAGGAGGCGCCCGTTGAGGGGGGGGGGGGAGTCCTGTTGTGTGGGCCGCTGAGGAGGTGGTACTGCTGGCCCACCACCACCAGAGGGCGCCCTGTCTGCAGTGCGGGCTCCAGGCACCAGAGGGCGCTGCCGCCTCACAGGAGCAGCCGGGGTGACAGCTGTCACTTATCGCCTACGACAGCTGTCACCAATCATCTGATCAGCAGTGGTATATCAGCAAGACGACATCTCCACCTCTTTGCCGAGATATCGCTCTACCTAGGAGCAGTACCAGATCCGACACGCGGAGGCAGTGGCCACCTGGGAGTTCGGGACTTGGCGGCTCCAGTATTCCCGGGGTTCGGTGGCGGAGGAAATTGTGTGGTTCCGGTTCTGCTTTGGACAGACGTCTCTTATCTTCGAGCCTGCCCACGTGACACATTTTGTGAATTGACTTCTTTGTCTATTGTTGTAATCTGTTGTGTTTGTTGTGCTTATTCACAACAGTAAAGTGTTGTTATTTGACTTCCTCCATTGTCCGTTCATTTGCGCCCACTGTTGTGGGTCCGTGTTCCTACACTTTCCCAACAAATTTACTGAGATACTTCAAGGTTTGTTTGTTTTTTTTTTGCTTATGTCATCTGTTACCTTAAAGGAAATACATAAAAGCAGAATTTACATTATTATTTCATCATTAGATCTACAAAATATAAGATAACAGCATAAAACCGACAAGTTAGCGATGTCAAATACTTGATGTTTCTTTTAATTGATAAAATCTACTCTTAGAATAGAAGAAGTAAGTCCTATATAGGATCTGAGGCCCGTTGCTGACCTCTGGATTCTGTAGCCTCAAGCAGATGAGAGTCTACAACTCCCCCTGGACGGGACGCCAGTTACTTCCCCAGCCAAGGCTATTACCCATTTACAGTGTCTTGTCCAAGTACACAGGTAGAAGAGCGCTATCCGAACCCAGGTCCACATATTGGCAGGCCAGCTCCTTATGCACTCAGCTACCTGCTCTACAACTATTATAATAGCTGTAGAAAATATTCTATCAACTCCTTAATCCAGCCACTAATCATTTATTTAAAGGTGTAAACTCAAGACCCACAACTCAGTCTTTGGATGTGGAAAGTCTCCTGCCGTAAACGAAACTTTGGTCTGAAGCGGTTTTTAAGGTTTCGTGACATGCGTCACGTCCACATGCTCCTGCTCCCCGTCTCTTTGGAGAGCGGATATGGCAAAAGACGGCTCCTTCCATTTAAAGCAATAGGCACGGGAATTAGATCTTTCCTACACACCTATTTCGGCATCACTGGTTTTAATTTTGACTCCAAAGTGGAACAACTATGTTAGATAAATCTGTACTAATTCCTTATTTCTGCCTTTCTGCCAACTTTTGTTGGATTGCCAAAGAGCCTCTTCAGAATGGACTAATTGCTAAGTTCTGATTTCTCCCTTTATCTGAAAGTGAGATTAAACCACACCCACTGTAATGCCCACATTGTACAAAAGTGTTGTGCAAGCTATGTTCGGGGTGTTGCACAAGATGCAGTCCGTCTGTGGAGACCCGGCGTCACAGACCGAACGGTCCCCCTAAAAATCAGTCCCCCCCCCCGATGACGCGGTTCACGGATTATCACCTTGTTTCTAATTCAAACTGCGCTCCAGTCATCATGTATCTCAGCGACAGATATCTGAAGCTTTTATACAACAATCATTTCCACATAAATTCAGGATTATTTCATCAAAGGCGGTGGAATGATCAAAGCACTGCAGCTAAACGAGCTGCTAGCTGATGCGTTCGCTGCGCGTCGGTCATTTCAAAGTGTCACGGAATTTCGTCAAGTTTCTGCTTAAAATGGCCTAGTTTCTGCTTGAAACTAACTTTAGAATGATTTAAGAGGTTTTACTTTACCATCTGATGGTTAATAATCCCATTAATCCATTTGATTGCTTTGGGTGAAGAGACTCCGTCTCAGACGTGCTGCTCTGGTCAGAAATGACGCATGCGCAGATGCAAAAGGTGGACTGACTTTTAGGGGTGGACCATTCGGTCTGCGACACCGGGCCTGTTTTCAACGTAACGTTTAATAAATTCAAAATGAGGACTATAATGATTTGGTTCTTGGTAGGGGGCAGTATATAACATAAAGAACTGGGAGAAATTACAACTATTTTTAAGACCCACGGTGACCAGTATTGGCTTACTGAAGAGATGGAGAATATGGACCCCTCAACGATGTAACGTCTTTGGAGGATTTAAAATACTCGAATATTAATTGCTGTTCCATTAATCAAATTTAGACTTACGTTGCTTGCTCTGTCACATTTGGTCAACGGAATTGACAGTCGGACATATTGTCAAATATTTTCAATTTATTGTCATTTATATAGTACCAAATCACAACAGAGTTGCCTCAAGGCACTTCACACAAGTAAGGTCTAAACTTAGTAACCCCCTTACTAAAATCATACAGGAAGGTTCCAACTACCTTTATTCTGTCAATGCAGTAATATAAATTCAAAATCAAATCGACCACTAATTCTTCATAGTTTTGCCTGGCTTGATACATTAGCCTTAGAAATGGAAAATCCAAAGTAAAACAATTGGAAAAATGGCTACATCTGGCCCATGTGCCACCTTATAGACACCACAGTCATGACGGACGGGCCGGTGAGCCTACCTTGCCGTATTTCTGTGCGTAGGAGCCTGTGAGCAGTGAATGGAAGACTATGATCGTCTCGTCCAGATCCCACACAAACACCCTCTGCAACAAAAGAGATTCTTCAGTGTTAATAAGTCGTGGCACCCGGTCACACCGACACACGGGTAAAAGAAATACCACATATCGATTGTAATCCCTTCTACTGGTGAGTGTTTTTGCTTACTGACCTCTAAGTCGCTGTCAGGAGGAGGGGAGGGGTTGTTCTTGCGGCCCCTGCCCCGGGACTTGGACCCCCCACTCCTGCAGGCTCGGTCATCCAGCTCTTTGATGGGTGTGGACGGGCTCTGCACTGTTTCAAAGTCCCCTGAGATTTTATGCAAACACAGATGCATGCTCCACCTTAACTATTTTAATTATAAACGGGCAATCACAAAATATAGCGACGTGATCGGAGCCAATCCCGCAGGTGTTCTGGACTCGAATCCAGAAGTAATAACTCAGACCCTGAGCGGTAATAAGCTGTCTTACTGAGTTTAATAATTCAAAGTAATTGGCATAACAGATCAACTTCTAAACGAGCGGGAAAATCAACAACGCAAAGGTTTACCTGCGGGGGCAAAGAGGGAGCGATGCCATGAATTAGCAGAGGTAACGATGAGAGCGGTGAAACACGATTCTTGTTGCATAGATAGAAAAATTATGAACGCGCTACGTGCACGCCCTCCTAATTCCACACGCTCCCACTGCTGTGCACTAACGAGAACCAGACCGCGAGCTTCAGCTCTCATATTGTTTTGTCTCAATCAGGGGGCGATGGAGAGAGGGGGGCAAAATAGAGAGAGGGAGGGGGAGAGAGCGCGAGCAGCAAAAGAAACAAACGTAAAAACGATCAGAAAGAAAAGGAAAAGGTGCGTGACTTGCTACCTCACAGGACACGCCCCCAAACAGATTTGTTGACTGCTTGTATTATCTAAAAAAAAACCTCAAAAACGTTTTTGCTTTACATCAACATAATGTGAGAGATAAATATTCAGATGTTACATTTCATCAAAGTTGTTTCATTAAGACAAATAGAGTCTGCTCTCTAATCCTGAGTCAGTTTTTCTTTCAATTGTGCCACTTTCTCTTTTTTTGTAAATATATATTCAGATTATATTCATATATAAATGTGTCCAGAGTTTTTTTTTTTTTTTTTTTGCTGTCACACTTTTCTTACACTTTTCTTTGGACTTGTCCAGTATGCAAATGAGCGTGAGGTTACAGACTCAGACAGCAGTGGGCGGGGCCAGAGATTCTTGGCTACGGCTAGAGGTGGGCGATACCGGGAATTTTGGTATTGATCCGATACCAAGTAAATACAGGCCCAGTATCGCTGATACCGATACCGATACTTTTTCATATTTAAGCTTCATAGATCCAAAGGATCCAAAAGACCTAGGATAGAATTTCGCCAAATATTGTACGTGACAACAAAATACTTTATTATCACAATCAACATTTTTGTTTAAAAAAATATCACTCAACACAACTTAAAACAAAATCTCCTGAGGTAGAGGGCTGACAAACCACAATACAACAAAATTAACACACCACAACAAAAGTGGCTGGCGCCGCTGAGCCACGTGACTGCACAACAACAAAAGACCAGAGGGGGAGGGTGCGCTGCTCCGTGTTGTGTGACACAGCGCAGTGCTGCTCTTACAGACAGAGAGTAGACTTCGATGAATCTGCGTGCGCAGCAGTCAGTGCGTGCAGGAGAGAAAAAAAGCTTAAGTATCGATCTTTTTACACGAGGATCGTTCAATATCAATACCAGCGTTGGTATCGATATTATCGATAATAGGATCGATCCGCCCACCTCTAGCTACGGCATTTCCTCAGAAATTGTGGGAAAATGTGCAGAATTTGAAACAAAAATATTTGGAGCAGGTTATTTTCTGTGCCTTAAAATCTCCTCTGGAGATTATGCTTAAAGGTGTATTTACTTTTGTTGTTGTTGAAGTGGTAAAATTGGTTTTCTTAACCACCTTTGTAATTTTGCTCCTTAGGTTTTCGCAAAAAGGATTCGCAACCTTATACTGCAAATATGATTAAAAAAAATCGTCTTATCTGGAAATATTTCATGATTTTGTCTCAAGTGGGTTAACATACAGTGAAATGATGCTGTGATGCACTGGGAAATTTAGTTTCCCAGCATACACACAGTTTCCCACACAGACCTGAAAAATGTGGTAGATCTTCAGTTGATACTGGGAAAAGAAAAAAAGAGGTCCTGTAGGGAAGAACCTTCATATTTCAGATGAATGTTTTGCGGGATACCTGCTGGACAGGTAGGTATAAGACATACACAGGTCTGCTTTGTTAGTTGAAAACATTAATTTTAGCTATGTTTTTATGTATTTTTCCAAGTTGTGAGTTTGAAATTCCAAGTTCCCATTTTCCATCGAATGCAGCGTGAACGTCAAACCTTGCACATGTGCGTCCCCCTCTGTGTCGTCTGCAAGTTCTCACAGAGCAAACTCACTTTATTTTATTGCTGGTATTTTGCAATATACCACAGAAATAAAATGTATTATTGTGAAAAATCAAAAGGAACTACACCTTTAATGCCACATTAACCTCCAGTTTCATTGCAACTGAAAGATGATTTTAAACTCAAACTGGTATTTTATTAATTTCTGGATTTCAATCAGGGATGGTGAACATTATGCAGATTTACAGAGTCCCAACTTGTGTAATTTGTTTTCTTTTCCTGACAAACCTGGGAGGAGTTCTGCAGCCTGTCCGGTCATGGCAGGGGTGGAATCTTGCAGCTGGTAGGCCGCTGTGGAACCGGTACCGTCCACGCTGTTGGAGGTCATGTATGTCCCATAAGTGGAGGCAGAATAATACTGGGCGTACTGGTTTTGGCCAAACGTCGTGTACGAGGGATAATCCTGCAGAGGATAAAGCGAGTCAGCAGCTTGTATTTCTGCACAGCGCGGAGGAGTTCAGGCAGATTTTTGAAGATGTTTTACAAGAGTTCTCTCTCCTTCCTCTAATCTTTTATTCCCTCCATTCTGGTTTTTATATCTCCAAAACATTTAAAGCCTTGTGTTGCTGCTTTTTACTGACCCAGCGGAGACTCGCGTCTTTTACAAGCCTGTCACTGCATCCATCTCTATACGTTCTTATAAACCACATGAATCCACACTCGCGCACAAATGCTGCGTATGTTTGACCTTTGTTGCTCCATTTCTCTTTTTCTGTTAAACTCATACCACCCCCCACCAAAGCCGCCCACATGAGCCAAACCTTGACTTTCTCTCTGTAAACAGACACATCTGTCATTGTCGGACATTAAAATCCCCCTTTAAGCGTTTTACTACCACAATGCAATTTATCATAAAGACATAGAGAAATATTCGGAACAAAACAGGCTTTCAAAGAGACTCGCTTTCTGCTTCTCTCCCCGGTTTGTCCCTGTTGTAAGGCCATGTTGTAAATGGATTTTTATTTCTTAAAGCTGCTCTGCAGGAGGAAACTTGTGTGGGAGTTTTAACCGTAAAACCACTCCTGGCCTCCAATGCACAATCGTCTTGGTTTATTTGACTGAATGCATTTATTATGAACCTTAAAGCTACAGTGTGTAGGATTTGGTGTCATCTAGTGGTGAGGCAATACGCAGTTACCAGTCACGATTTTGCTTCCCTTCTCGTTTTTGCTTCTTTAGCGATGGAGATTCATGCTTGCGTTCTCTTGTGATAATCACAAAAATTAGGGTTCTCAAACAGCAACCAGTGGTCAGTTTTCAGGGGAACAACCAATCAGTCTTCCGCCCACGCTGAAAAAATGCAAAAGGTGGTGTAAGTATGTCCCTTTTTGGGCTACAGTATCAACATGGCAGTACAACATGGCGGCCTCCATGAGGGGGCCCACTCCCATGTAGATGTAGGGCTCCATCTAAGCTCGTGAAAATACATTTATCCACTGTTGCAGGTAATTTTGCATTAATGAACAGTAGAGAAGATTGAATCTTCGACTGGACTGGGTTGATTGCCTCGAGGACGTTTCGCTTCAAATCGCAGAAGCTTCCTCAGCTAAAATTCTTGCTCTGGTCGTCTGACTTCTGTCTGACCCTTGTCGAGAAGAACAAACAGAAGCCACAAAAGCTGGAGTTTTAAACCTAACCAGACGCTGCCTACCGAGAGGCAGACTGCTATTGGCTAGTGACTAAACAATTGCTTTAATTAGCACCTATTGTGCTCTAGTTAGCACCCTCCTAATGATAGGGTAGCTGTCCATCCTAACGATGGGACTGACGCCTCTCCTGATGGCGTGAATGACTCATTACCATGAAACGAAACGTCCGCGCTTCAAGCAACCTAGTCCAGTCGAAGATTCAAGCTTCTCTACCATGGAAATCACCTGGACAACAAAGAGCCTACACAGAAACATTAATGAACAGCTGAATATTAATGCTATATTCTATTTCTGCTAATAAAATAAAAGCATTTTATCCTACACACTGTAGCTTTAAGATTAGTTTTAGGTCCAACCAACAGTCTACAGTGAGGAAAATGTCCTTTTAAAATTGCAAGACTGTCTTTTAATATTCTTCAGAGATATTCATTTAAATGTAGCATTACTTGTATGAGCTCATTTGGGTGAAATCACTGAAGTCTGTCTTAAGTACAGCCACTCTGTAGTGGTTTGTTTTTATTAAACATGTTCAGTATGTTTAAGATTTAATTCATGCATTGTTCTAAATCATTTGTTTTTTTCTGCCCCCTTGTGTCAAAATTACAATATTTATAGAATATTAGTAATATTACAGAAAATGGTTGCAAAAAAAAAAAAAAATGTTAGATCTTGGCTTCTGGATTAATGAGTTGATAAACATTAAATATGTTATATTTATTTATTTACTTGTCAAGTGAACACATGACACTTCTGTAACATTTCTGAGATGTGGGTTCATGTTTGTGCATGCACCCACATTTCAGTGTGTACCTGCTGTGTGGCGGTGTAGTTGGCGGGGTTGGACACGGAGTTGTTTGTGGGATAGAGGCCTGAGGATGAAGTGAAACTGGAAGCTGGAGTAGAGAATGACAGCAATTAGAGACATGAGGAAAAAATAGACCGTAAACTTTCTCAAAATGAAAGAATTTTTTTTTGTTGTTATTATCAACTGAACAATTATTTGAACAAATCCTCAAATTAATTGGTGATATGTAACAAAAGATAAAAATTCAGAAATTTTATAATTGAAAAAAGATTTTTCAGCTTTCTATTAATTTGGGATGGAACATTTTGGGGAAAAAATACAACAGTGATCTGAGATTTCTGACATCCGCCAATCCAGATGCGGATCACCTCCAAAATTCAGTGAAGTCTTCCGTGCCTTAATATCTATCTATGGTGCAAATTTGGTGAAAATCTGTGTAGTTTTGACGTTATCCTGGATACAGTCAGACAAATAAATAAATAAATGTAGATGATTTGATTACGTCCTTGGCGGACATAAAAATAGCCACAATTAAATGTAATTTTATCCCTGTTTTAAATGGATGTCGGACCCCTCAAACTCACCTGTCATCTGATAGGGTGAGTAGGCCGTCTGTCCGGGCTGAGGCGTGGTGAAGCCGGGGCTGTAACTCAGACCGGTCTGTAGAGGAGACTGACTTTGGGTCAGACCACTTTCTGTTTTGATGCCTGGCAACATCACCCCAAGATCTGTAATGGGATGGAACCATGAAGAAAACGAAGGCAGAGTACTGATGTGCGTATTAGCCCAAATATGAGATGGTGGATTTTGCTTGTTAACATGTTTGAAAAACATGGACTTATTTTATAATCGCAGAATACACTATTATATGTCACATACATCCGCTACAGTAGGTGGTGCCAAATATCCATGAAATAAGTCTGTCTCTGGTTGTCTTTGTCTCTTCATCCGCTACACACACATGCTTTTCCTTTACAACCACTCACAATACCTTCCTGCTACCTACTGTTTCCTCTCACAGTGTTGAATGGCACCTCGGCATTTTAACACCACAATCAACTGACTGCAGAAAATCTTTACAAGAATCATCATTCACAAATAACAATAAATCCCAGTTATTTTCAGGTGCTTTAAAATTAAATCTGCCCCTGGCTATTTTGGGGCCTGTATAAAGCAGCACTTGTGCCCTCCCTCAACAGTTTTTGCTGCTCAAACTGCATCAGGAGAGATTTGATCTTAATAAAGAGAGCAGCACAGTCGCACCACGTCGTGCACATTTTCCTTCCAGCTTTCTTTCCCTTGAAAAGATTCTGACAGACAGGTGGTTCATGCATGTACCTGGAGGAGTCCTCTCCAAAAAAAATTTAAAAGTAACTGTCACTGCTTGTCCTCTTCAATCAAAACGCAAGAACACTTTAACCTCCCGCTGCCTTCCCCACGGCTGACTGTGAACACGGTTATGAAACAGAATACCTTAATCATGTTTTGATTTTTGAATCCCAGCTACTACCATGCTGATTTATTTGGTAAAAGGAGTTTATTGTACAAGTGGGTGCAGACTGCGTTACCGTAGGTGGACAGTCCGTAGGCTTGTCCTGTCTGGGAGTAAGCGGTGTAAACCGTCGACTGCTGCATGCCGCTGAACTGGGGTTGACCAGCGTACGCAGGCATGGGAGCAGCTGCTGGCGTGGAGAGAATGTGAGGGTAAGGCCTAGAAGGACACAACGGGGACAGCTGACGTTGATGCATGTTATCATGACAATAATGCAATGACTAAATTACTCTATTTCTATGCAAATAACAGGTGGATAAGTAAAAAGATGAGGTTTGCGAGTGCTGCTCTCACATGATTGGCTTCCAGTGAACATGAGATCAGACATAGATTTTGTTGTTACAATATATTGTGGAGGGTGGATTTTATGAAGCCTTATGTACCTTCCCGTGCAGCATACTAAGAATGCAGGCCTGCTTTTATCCCAAAGATGAAAAAGAAGTCAGCAGGCCCTGTTCGGGCACTCCTTTCCTCTTGAATAACTTGCCTGCTTTGATAAGCGTCTGATTTGGGGAACAAAAATAAAGTTGGCAACAAGTGACACAGTCGAGTATGAGGCTGTTCTCCTTTAGGTGGTGCTATTTTCTCTCTGTCCAAGTTCATGTTCCTTGGGGGAGTTGTTTGAAAAGGAAACAACCCATTTTTAAATATGCTAATAGTCAAATGTACCACATCTAATTAAGTGTGTCTGGTATGAATAGCGGTATGTTCCAAACCCGGAAATCAAATTATTTCCAGAAAACTTTCCCTATTCATGTGTAAAAAGTCTGACTTACTTTGACGGGTAGAGGGGAGGAGAGTACTGGTGGGCTGATCGGGGACTGTACCCGCTGCTGGTGATGACTGACAACAACCAAAAACAACAAGGCAGCAACATAATTATTGTTATTCTTGATGGCATCAACTCATGTTCTGTTTCTCATATTTAGTGGACAAACTGAAGCCCTACTTTTTTCCCATTTAAGTAAAAAAAAAAAAGAAAATGAATAAGAAAATCAACAGTGCCGTTACCTGAGCCTGCGTATGTGTCCAGCGCCGTGTCGCCCGTCGTAGTGACCGTGTCGCTGTTGTTCATAGGCTCCGATTTCACTTCAAAAAGATGAAATTGTTCACTTTAGGAAATATAATGTAGCATCACATGGAAGAAAACAAAACACACAAAAGAAATGGCACAGGATAAGATGTAGCAAATGATTATTACGTGTTAATACTCAGCCCCTGATGCTGATGTAATATTTCAGATATTTTTTGTGACTTTTTTTTTGTCAAAATCATTAAAATTATGGTCCTTGTTTGTTGCAAATATTATCCGTTTGGTATGGCCATCCAGAAATGTGATGCATAGTTGAGAGATGATTTGAAGAGTTTAATATTGCAGGAAGACTCCTGACAAATTTTAGCTTCTCATCAATTTTTACTTTTAATAACTCTGTAAATGAGGCAAAATATCATGATATTGAAACAACACAATATGTACTTATTGTGAGTGTCATTGCCATGTCTATTATGACTCCAGTATGGAGCTGGTCCGTTTATTGTTGCCCATTTAAACCAAAAGGGGGCAGTATTGCACTGTATAGGTTAGCGATAATTTTTGACTGTCAGTTTACAGTGTGAGCTGAGAAGCAGCAGGGTGTTCTTCATAAGTGTTTTCATTTTTTGTCCCATTGCAGTTTTTTTTTAACTTTATTTGGACTATGTAAATGCAGGGATGGCAGCCAAGTGGTTAGTGCACTTGGTTTCACTTGGGAAGGTTCCTGGATCAAACCCCACCCCAGTCACATTTCTCCATGTAGATGTGGAGATGCGTCGGGAATGGCATCCGGCGTAAAACTTGTGGCAATTCAACATGCAAATGTGGCGACCCTGAGTGCAAACAAGGGAACAGCCGAAGGGTCTTACTATTTGGACTATGTAAATAAATTTGACTTGATTTAAAATGAAACGACTTGTTTGGATGCACTTTAACTTAACCATCTAATAAAACATGTACTCAAACTGAAAAAAATATTCTGCTCCTCTAAACACACACAAACATATATAAAATACAAGACAACAAATGCACACAGTGTTTGATATGTGAACGTCGTAGTGCCAAACCTATACCGTATTGTGATGTCGCTGTTGTCATGCTGACTGCAAACAATACAATTTCACACATACTGTGTAATAAATTCACAATTTTATCCAAAAGCATGAACACTTCACACCAAAACAAATCACAGCAAACAAACAGTGTAGGACTAAAAATCGAAATCCATTTGAAGTCATTTTCAAATTCACGATAATTAATATGGATTCACACACATGCACCTCAGTACCATAGTCCTTGGAGGTGGAGGCAGGGGAGGGGCTGCTGCAGCCCAGCAGCCAATCAGCAGTGTTTAGAACTGTCATATTTTCACCTAAGGGAAGGTGGTAAGGTCATAAGGTCATATTCACAATACACACAGTGACACATTACAACACGGTCACAATTTTCATCTTTGTTGTGTTTTATAATTCATCATCGTATCCGTCTGAGGACCTAATGTCATCTAGAACAACTTTCTTAATCCCCTCTGGGAGCAATGCAGAACCACCGGGAGAATCCATAACGAAGACAAATGAGTTGCTATGGCGATGGCTGATGTCAGGTGAGGAGAATGTTGGCTATGTAGTTTGTTTTGGCTGCGAGCGTGTCGTCCCGGCTCGGTCTGTTTAAAGCATTAAGTGTGAGCTCATCACAAATGATTTCATGTGTTGTAATGTGGTCTGAACGCCGGCTCGACTCGGAGCGCTCGTCCTTCTGCAAGCGAGTGTTGACACATGGAGCTGACAAAAAAAAAAAAGCATCAGTTTTTCCACTGCATTACAGTTGAAAGTGGTTTCCATCGCTTGTTAAAGTGCTTACACATCAAAAAGACCGCCTTGAAAAAAAGCGCGCATCGTCCAGTACGAGGACGTCAAACCGCCGTGACGGGAATGATGCGAGAGGGCAGAATGGGGGGGAAGGACATGACAGATGCTTGGTGAGCAAACGTTGACATTTAAGAGCACTGTGATGCTTTCATGCTCCTGCAGATCAAATACGTTCTTGTGCTCGCGCATAGCTAAGTGTTTCTCCGTGTGCTCGCGCGCATTCTGGAGCTGTTTACTCAAATACAGCGGGCACACAAATGCACGCATTAATATGTGTTAATCTCTCAAACAGACTCCTCTAGCAATGTTCTTATCCTGGATAAACATCTAGACTCTCAGTGACTTCCTGGACTTGACCAACACGACGGTGTTTCTCAAAGTTGTTGAGATGATAACGTCTCTGGTAGCTCGGCCTTTGAGATCAGGAGACGCCTGGGAGGAGCTTATGGAGTCACGAGGTACCTGGACAGAAGTTTTTGGTGGTGTTGATACCTTTGAAGGAGAATGAAGGTCAATGTTTTTAGGGTTTTGGGGTTTCCTGCCTTACTGTAGGGTTGTGAGAGTTAACTGCTAACCAGTGACCTAAGGTGGCGACTGGATGTTTTGGTGATGGGTCACTCTCGAGAATCCTTGGGTACTACTGCAATACTACAGCCACATGGCATGTCTCCCTGCCAGAAACTGGAAACATAAAAGCAACACTGACATTTCACCTGGCTGCAACAGACAGATGGCTACTTCAGGAGGGGTCTGGAATGTAGTCTGCCTGGATGGTTCCCCACCAGGACTCCTGGTGGGTTTATGGTGTATCTGGCAGCGTCTTGCACAAAATCAACCAATCGGATCATCATCTTGCATTCCCAGGGAATACAAGAAGTCAAATGGCTGGGATGTGCCGGAAGTTGGTGCATTGATTTAATATAATTTGGACTTTTGGACCAACTACAGGAAGTTCCAACAAAGGAGATTCTCATCTGTCATCTTGTAAGCTTTTGCTGTGCTTCACTGGATTAGTCATGCTCTTGTTTTGCATGAGCAAGTCCATTCGTCAATCTTGCACTTTGCACTTGAAGGTATTGCTGCTGCTTGTAACATTGTAATACTATAGTAATACTATTACAATATCGTAAAAATGAACTGGAATTCACCTACGTGTGCACAACCTGCAATAAAACACCCTATTATGACATTAAAATGTGTATCCAAAATGACCCCGTAAACACTGAGGTGATCTAGCCCAGTAAATATCAACAAACACGTTTTTGAATGTATACACAGCCATGCACATAACTGGTGCTCATGGTGCGTGTGCGTGCTAAAAATAAATGATGCGCAGCAGAAAACACAAGGGAAGTGCTTCATAAGAGGAAAGCAATTGATGAGTGTTTCATTTTGCTGTGCATCAATGATGTTAAGCGCACATGAGCACCATGAGTACCAGTTATGTGCACCTCTGTGTATACAGCTGCTTTTACGTATATAGAACTGATGAAATACCCATTTATGATCAGTATAATTAGTGATCATCTGCATATATTGCTTCTGAATTTGTTTCATGTCCTCAACAATCTGGTAGAATTGAGTCATTGGGGGGGGGGCAGTGTGTGTGGTGTTGGGGTAAAGAGTGCTGCAGGAGGGGTGCTCTCTCATACGGAATCAAATAGCAGAAAATCAGAAATTACACTATATTTTGAAAAACATTTTTGTTGGTTCCTTCTGCTGTTCACACAGCTGTTTCCACCCAACATTGATGTGTGCATTGATTTAACCCAGCACTGAATTAAGGGGTTCATTTTGCCAAAGGTCAAGGTCATTGAGGTCAGTGGTCAAAATATTGGTTTATCTGTTTATTCATCTGCACTTCCCGGCTTTTTTTTTTTTTTTTTTGGCTGATTTCCACTAAACTTAATATGTGATTGTGACAGTCGACCACAGAATGGCCTCTTTTTCAGTATCATTGGAGTCAAGTGTCAAAATTATGATTCTTTTCTTTCCCCTTCAGTCAGATGGCCATTAAACTTGGTTAATAAAGATGGAGGCAGGTTCTGGAATTGCCCAGAAGACCTCAAATTTTCCAAAGGTCAAACACTGAAATTATGGCCATTGGGGTCGAAAGCCAAAATTGACCTGTTTCACTCTGATTTACATCAAAAGTTGCGCGCACACACACGCGCACACACACACATAGGCAGGTTCAGGAATTGCCCAAATGAGATCAAATTTGCCAACTGTCAGTCACTGAGGTCAAGGTTGTGTCCCTGAAATCCATGAAATGACACACACATCACAAAATGTACTGGCGTGCAGGGTCAAAAAATAGCATCAAAAGCAAAAAAGAAAGAGACCCGCACAGCCAGTCAGCTCCCAAGCAAACCTTTAATGCAGCACCAAAGAAATGTGACGTTTCGGGCCTTGCCCTTCCTCAGACATCAGGAAGGGCGAGGCCCGAAATGTCACATTTCTTTGGTGCTGCATTAAAGGTTTGCTTGGGAGCTGACTGGCTGTGCGGGTCTCTTTCTTTTTTGCTTGTGTCCCTGAAATCGCCATTAAACAAAGAAAAAAATATTTGAGTCTCAACCAGAATGGCACACACTTTGGTAGATTCCAGAAGTGCTGCGGCAAAGTCAGCCAGAGTGTGATCGTTTGGGTGAAGGCCAAGGTCAACAGGGTCAAAAGTCAAATTGCTGTAGCTGTTACGGTCGTCATGCCAAAGGGTGCTGTGACCTACTATGAATAAAAACAGGAAATTGGGGGGAAAATAAATAAAATCCCAGACTTGTACTTTGCTGTTGTTGCAGCAACATAGTTCCATCTGGATCGACACGCCGCGGAGCTGATCAGCCTCTAATTTATTACACGCTGTGCGTTCCCACCTCCTGTTCCATTAGTGGTGATGGAGGGGCTGCCAAGGTTGTTCTTGTCCAGCTTGGAAGCCGTTGACTCTCCGCCTCCCACGCGGTTATGAGGACTGGCTAGGTCCTGCATTTCCATAGACCTGTGTGTGTGTGTGGGGGGGGGGGGGGGAGACAAAGAAAGAAAGAAAGAAAATGAGCTGCAGATTTTGAACGATAATGGCAATTCTCTCAGCAGTACTTAGCGCCCGTGAGCACGTGTTGAGAGGCGTTGGACACGTCTGCGGGCCCGCTGGCTCTTTTCTCCAACGTCTGTGCTTCTGCTCTCCAACACAAACCCGCACGTTGCCAGCACGCTTTAACTTTACGTCTTCCACACACACACGGACACGCACACGCATGCCTGGGATGAGCCAGCATACAAGGTGGGAATAGTGGAGGCAGAAACGTGTGCGAGGACGTTTCGTGATTAACCGTAGGAGTCTGTGAAATTTCTAAAAACAGGTGAAAAATGCTCGTCACAATTTCCCAGAGCCCACGTTGACATTCCCAAATGCCTTGTTTTATCCAGCCATAAGCAGCGGATATTTAACTTCCAGCGAAATACGAGGAAAACCCTAAATCCTCATAAAGCTGGAGCAGCAGAAAGTACTGCATTTTTGCTCGACTAAAATATCGTATCCGTTGCACGCCAGCTGTTTTTCAAATGGAAACACCCCCATAATCATTCAACCGCAAAGCGACACCCCAAATCGAAGTATTCTGCCATATTGCGTTATTTGTTTTTGAAACAATGCAAAGTGAACTGCAATATTTCAATCCTAAGTGCTTCACTGGCAGTCATACAAAGGATGAAGAATGCATGAAACCAGGAATGCAAAAACACCTGTATTTGTGTAAACGACACATACATACAAAGTGGCATAAACATACTTATACATTTAAATGCACACAAATATATAAAACAGTGAAAACTGTTTGTACACAAGTATTGGACTGTGCCCATTTTTGTAATTTTGCAAATGGATTAAGACAAAAGCATCAATTTCACAACCAATTTTCTTCAGACAAATCAGGGGATGGATACATAAACATTTCCACATTGTCTTACATCAATCATTAAACAATACAGTATGCCTGGAGGAGAGGGTTCTCAAATACGTGAGGGAAGCCACCAAGACACCCAGACAATGCTGAATGACTTATAGACTGGAGAGTGCACAGTTCAGCTTTTGTCTGTTGAACCACTAACAGGTTCACGGTGGATACAAGAAAACACATCAAGTTTAGGTTTGAGTCTCCCATGTGCCTTCTGGCAAACTGTAGGTAAAATTTCACATCTTTGTAGTTTTTCCCCCTTTCTTCTCTTGCGGAATACTTCTCACACTGAAGAAGAAAGTGTTTCTGTGTCTCAGCGTTCACTGTCTGGCACTGATGACATGTTCTGTCCTTTTTTTTTTTTGGGGCAACCAGGTTTTTCGATGTCTACCTATTTCCACTGGGAGCTTGTTGGTCACAGAGCCTGTACTTGGTGCTTTCTCTGATGGTTCATGCTATAGATTACTTAAATCTGAAAGTTCACAATACACGTGTCATGACTGTTAATACTTATGTAACTTACTGTACATCTTGGATGTCCAAAGTGTCTCCATTGTTACCTCCGCCAACGAAGTTGGAGGAAGCTTTCATCTGTTTGTTTGTCTGATTGTAGGCCACAATTTTTCATGTCGTTGTGAATTTTTTTTTTACTGAAGATTCATATCCTGACAGGCAAGAACTGATTCAATTTTCAAGGCCATATTTCAAGGTCTGAAAAAATCTTGGAAAACTGTTTAACCCCAGCACAGAAAATAAATGAATCCAAGATATCAAAAAGAGTTCCTCTAGCTGAAGATACAGAGATGCAGAGAGTGAGTGGAGCCCACAGAAAAAAAACATAATTGAAGAAATCAAGAAGAACCTGCCTGCTTGGAGTTATACGAATATACGGTGGCGGCTCCGACTTTTTCCTGACTTTTTTGCCGAATGGCGAGATCTCGGCTGCTTGGGGAAATCAGTTAAGGTGCACTGTTACTTGGTATGTTCCTGTAAATTAGTAATAAATAGGAGTATGCATCTGTCCTGTATAAAACGATATGATGCACATCTAGATGCATAGGCTATAATATCAGTCAGGAACAACTCATATGGAATGATAGGATTTGATTCCGTGCAATATGTGCAACCTAATACTATTCTTTTTTTAATGTAGACATTATTTTTTAATGATAAATTAGAATAATCCACCCTATTTTATGAAAAACCAGAACATCCAGATTTTTTCTACTGTGCTGTAGCACACTGGCACTGCTTGTATTGCTTTTTGTTCACCACTAGGGGCAGCACCACGTACAATAGTAGGAGATTTCGCACAGAGGATGACGCTCACTGTTGTTAGCACAGCATACACAGCATAACTCTACTTTCATGTTCTGAAGCGGTCTGAGAGTATTAACAAATTGTGAACTGAACATAAAGTTTAAATGTGTACATTTATCCGTTATACCGCCTCCTACTATTGGACATTTTAATTTTGTTTTTACCTCTCAAAATTAACATTCATGTTACCAGTCAATGACATTTTGATATTTTCTGAAATTCTGAAGATGCAGAAGTAGCATCAAAACAAGCTCAACCGATTTATAATAGTAAAGTTGAGCCATCAACCAGTTCGCATTTAGACCGATTTGGGGTCCATGTATTAATGTATTCATATTAATTACTTTTTGATGTGTGTTGGTAAATTGTTACACCCCCAATAAATATTAATCAGTTTATCAATTAATTTATGAGTAGACATAAAATGTTTTTCCCAGTAGACATCGTCCAACCCTATACTATTACTATCCAAGTCATGTTGGACCTAAAAAATCAACTGTAAGATGCCATTTTGACTCACAGTAGGGAAATTTCTACATACACAGCCAGAATTATGGGATTTTGAGTGTGTTTAAAATTGAATTCTGATAATGATTAACTTTTAAAGTTATATAAAAGCAATTTATCACAAAGACCGCCCACAGGTGAACGCATGCAAGAGCGTCGTCTCCTGCTGCCCACAGGTTGGTCCCATTGGTGCGAGACATTAAAGTGAAAATGGTAGAAATGGAGGGGCAATAAAACAAATAGGGGCACCCGCGCGTGTGTGTACTCAGACACTGTACATGTGTGTGTTGTCATCTCGTAAGCGGGCCGTCTCACTGCTGTGGGCGGATAGCATCGCCACACATGACTGCAACTCATAGTGAGACTGACAGGTCTAAATGTATAGCTTTCACCAGAAGAGTGGGGAAGAAAAGTGTCTCAAGATGAAAACTCTGTCGACTGTTTCCTGTATTTTCAGCGAAACATTCACACTGCTCTCCTGCTTGTTTATTAAAAAAAAAAACCTGCCAGTTTTAGATGACACATGCAGCCAAAGCCACAACTTCAAACTAAAGTCTGAGATCTCAGCGTACGTGTGCTAGAAGTTAGAAACTTTCGCATATTACGACAGTTTTTCGCTTACTTATTTTTTTACTTCCCTTCGTCTGTACTTTTCGTTTGTCTGTCAACAGCAGGAAATTATTCCGACTCTCCTTGAACTGTTTCTCGCTCCTCTCGGGAGGCGATGGCAGGAGTTGGTGTTTCATAAACTCCTTTTCTGGTTTTCACATTATGTCTAGTCACTTAAAAAGAGAAAGGAAAAAAAAAAAAAGAAGCTATACTTCACAAGAAAAGAGCTCATTATTGAAGTGCAGATGTTCCCTGAAGCTGAGCGGAACACACTCATCATCCAGTTATTTCTATAAATTACCACAAAAAATATTGTAGAATCTGCATCTCAGCCTGTAATGTATATTATGACAAATTCTATTCATTTTCCATTAAGAGTTTTTGCTTTGGATAATTCATTACCGCACATAACATTTGTATGCTATTTCACTAAGTTGTAATGTTAGCATGCTAACAAACTCGTAGCAGCAATTATTATGTCTGTTTCTTTATGGTGAGCATTACTAAATGCCATTCCAAAGAGAAAAAGATGAAGCAGAACTGTAATTATCTGCATAACTTAAACTGTTATTTCAGGAGTTATGTTAAAATGCATAAGCAACAGTAGTATGGCAGCGTATTAGCATTTTAACATGTTTTTATTATTAGTAGTAAGTTTGCCTCCAAATTTAATATACTGCATTAATATCATAAACTACATGTCGGCATGTTAACATTAATATATTAACATAGTCTATCAAAGTAAAAAGGTTACTTATAATAAGCTACTCATATTAACATTAGCATGGTCACTAGCTTTTTGCGAAAATGCTCCAAACTGTAATGGGTCATGCTAATACAGCAGCATGTTAATTTTGCCATGTTAACATTACATGTACCCAAACAGAATTGCCATGGTAATATATGACACTCATGTTAATATTAGCATGTTAGCAGGAATCTGCTCCCTAATGTCACTAGTCATAGTAGACCACTTGTGTTAGCATGCTGCTATTGGCATGTTGACATGATTTGTTCTTAAACAGAATAGTCAAGGTAACGTAATAAAGTACCCCTGGTATCACATGAACGTTCATGTTAATATTAGCATGTTCGTTAAATTTATGGGAATCTGCTCCCAAAATGTCACTAGTCATAGTAGATGACTTGTGTTAGCGTGTTATTACTGGCATACTGACATGAGCTTTTCTCAAACAGACAGACAGTCATGGTAACATAATGTAATACGCCCGGTATCACACCAACAGTCGCATGCAAATATTAGCATGTTTGCTAGCTTTATGGGAAGCATCTCCCAAATATAATGGGCCAGACTAGTAGACTACCTTTGTTAGCATGTTTACAGTTGATATTTTGCCATTACCCATAATGCAATGTGTTATAGTACTAGTTGTGGAGGAAATCTTTGGAAAAATTCCAGTTTGTGTTTCCCTCTAAGTGGTTACACATCTTCATTGTTAATATTACGAGGTCTTTCAGGAATACAGTTATCCTGAGGTTACCAAAACTTTGGAGATTATCACCAACAGAAATTGCAACTGCCAGTTATTTTTGTTGAGTGTGTTTTTGCTTGAATACTTCAGGAAAGAGCAAATAAGTCTTTTTGTGCCAAACCGGAACTCTTCCAGTGATTTCACGCATACACTGTTGTGTAGCAATACACTGCATGATGGGTAAGGCAAAACAACACAATAGTTATGGTAATACAATAAGCTACAACTGGTATCACACTACGGTAGCCTCCAAATGTACTAGGCTGTACTAATGTAATATGTGTACATTAGCTCATACCGTAGCTGCACAAAAATGAGAAATGTGCCATTGGCCATCTCTGATCTCGTGATGTTGCGCCACCTTTTGGTAGAAGAATGAAATTACGGGAAGTGCAAAATTTTTCACGCAACGAGATGTGGAAGACGTGCATAAGTACAAGAGTGCATTAATTGTCTTCTGGGTGACTTTAAAAATGGAGTTGCTCCACAACTCCACCAAAATTTCCAGGGTTATTTCAGTGGGTTGTTTTTTTTTTTTTTGGTTTTGTTTGCTTGTTTCTAAGCTGAGGTTGGGGTTGATATGTGTGTTGCGCCTTGGCGTACGTATACACTTTGCTGAGTGTCTGTCTCGTATGACATATTATGCAAAGAGTTGAACGTGAGCGTACCTGGCGTCAGAAGGGTCTGGAACATGAGAATCGCTGTGTGGTTTCTTCACCTGCAGAGAAACGAAACAACACATGATCTTAGTGCAGGGAAAAAAAAAACAACTATTCATATAAACAACTGTTGGCCGTGTCCCGAAGACAATGAATTTGATTATATTATAAATGAGATAAAATAACAATTACAAGTAATGAACAGAAAATCTGCCCACAAGATTAATAGATACTTAAAAATTAGCATTGGAGTGCACAGCTTGTGTAAGTAAATAAATGTTTTTTTTTTAGACTAGTGTGATGTTATTTCTTGATGCTTTACTGATGTTATCATGATGCCACTTATACCTCTTAATGTCAAATGCTGACTGGTATACACTATGGATCACCTTTCTAGCCTTATTGCTTGTGGATATAACCTGAAAAATGTATTTTTTCTGGCAATTATGATGTCATTTCATGACGTCTTTATGACATCATAAAGACACTCTACCATCTCTCTCACCATATTGGTTGCAGCAATGTCCAGGAAAATGTGTTCTTCTAAGTAAACTTGCAATAATTTTGACCTTGACCTTTAGCCAATCGACCCCACTCACTCGAGGAATATTGCAACCAAGTTTGGTGAAATTTTTAATTTAAATTGTTTTATATACAAACAGACACATAACAGATTACTGAACCTGGCTGCAGTGATAATATGCAAAGGAAAAATAAAAAATTAATTTAAAACTGACAATCTCTATTGGTTTCTTTGACATAATGTGGTGGACCACAATTAAATATATATACAGAGTACCTTCATATGGAGTCCTGGAATGACCATAAAGAAGAAAAAACTACTGCATGCATAAGATACAATTCACAAGTACGTTTTGATGACTTCAGTCCCACGATTAATTAATGTGTGAACAAGTTACTGGAAGTGTGGTAATTAATTAATCAAAATGTGTGTATAGATTGTATTATTTATTTATTTGTATTTATTCCTCTCTATGTGCTGTCCCTCCACCTAGGCCTCAAATGCATCATCTTTTAACATAAAAAAGCTCTGTTATACCCAAATTTTAAACACCTATGAACTAAAAAATTACTTTTAGTGGTAAAGTAAAGAAACAAAATGTTATTTTGTCAGCAGACATTGAGGTTTAACCTCCGTAGGGAGGCGGGTAAAACCTAACTCCATAGTCGTCTCCATTGCTCTGTCAGAAGTGCTAACTGCCTCGCGACACATTAACTTTCTCCGGTTGACCTTTGACCTCACTCCACCCTGAGCTTGAACCTTTTCCTCAACCCTTAAAAGCTCAAGGGCCACCGTGGGGGTCATGTTAGGTCACGAGGCTTGCTCTGCACTCTTAAACGGGTCACCGTAGGCACTAAATCGAGCAGCGACTTTGAGGGAGGTAAGCGACACATCTGGGCGCGTCAGTCGGTTCTTCATTGATTAGGGGGAGGAGGAAAAAAAAAAAAGAAGATTACTAACATTCACACGGCAGCTTTTCCACACACTCAGCCGAGCGACACGCACAAGCTGGTTTTTGTGTTTCTACGTGTGAGGCTGCGCCGGGCGAGACGACAGCCCAGCGGGTCTCTATTAAAATTCCGCTCACTTATTTGGAACAGGAACTAATTAGAACAGTAAATGCAGGGCGGAGCAAGCGCCAGTGTGCACCAGCTGCCCTATAATCACTGTGTCAACACGCCGCCGGGGCGCGGGGCACGCGCGAGGTGCCAAGCGCACACTGTAACACGTGGATGCGCATGTGCACGGCCATGCATGCAAGCAAAAAAAAAAAAAAAAAAAATCCAGTCTGCATTCCTGCAGGCTGCAGAGCGAAGTCATCTGCACATTATCACAGGTAAAGCGCTCGGCCAAGTGTGTTCCCAACGCCAGTTATTTTTGGTTCGTGTGTTTGGGCGACTGGGTTGCGATCTTATGGTTCTGATTAGAGGCTCCCGCCGAGAGCGAATAAGAAGCAGCACTTAGCTGTTTAAGGAAGGGTTCAAAGGTCAGCCGGTGCCCTCACACGGATCACTTTACACACACAAGCCACTTTCATGTCCCGTTTCATGCTTTGCTGAAATTTAACAAGGCTGTCAGTCACGACGTCGACAGTGTGGCCGTGAGAAACTGCAATCCGCGTGTAACGCCGCCGCAAACGAGGCCCGCGTGAATCCACGCTGCCCTGGTCGCTTCTGTCTCTGTGAAAACATGAGCGCGCACAGCTTTGATCCTGAAACGCTTTCATCATTCCCTTTTTCGCTGAGTGCGCCAGGGGCGTCACCAGGATTTAATACCAGGGTGGCCACTGCACAATGCCCAATACATGTAACTATCAGTATTTTGAGTATTTTTAAAATTCCCTTTAGCAATATTTGTTAGGGTATTGGGGGGGGGGGGGGGGGGGAGCTTTTCAGAGAGAGAATCATTTTGAAACAATCACAGTCTCGAAATTTTCATGACGTAGTCAAGTTTCAGTCACTATTTTAACCCTAATTCTAACCATAACCCCAATGACCCCGCCCCATGTCACCCCAAATTTCATTTCATGATGCTATCACGAAATAATTTCACAATACCGTCAGGACAATGGAACACATTTCATGACAGTCTCAAGAACTCATAGATTAAATCACTTTTCAGGCCGTCATCACGAACTTAGCAAGAAATCGGGTTGTTTGAAACAGTGTTCAAATTTTTTTTCCCCAAAAATACTCAAAACAGTAAAGAAGACTTAAGAAATTCAGTTACTCTTTCAAGCGTTCTCAAGAGAAAAATCATCTGAACCAAATGTTTCGTTTGTTTTGTGTGTTTTGAAACAGAAATACTGCCTGAAGCAACTGTGTCATTTACTGTTCAGAACAGTTTGAAACAGTTAATTGTTCTGTGAAGCAAATCATTCATTTGGTCCAAAGCTTTACGAAGTCATGCCAACAGAGGGGAGGGGTTTGAGCTCAAAATCCCCGCCCACTTAACCCTATTATTCACTAGCCACTTTTTTTTTTTAATTGGTTTTATTTATTTTGTTAGAGATACTACATTTACAATATTAAAAGCATATCAAAGACTTGACACTGTTAAAAAAAAAAAAAAAAAATTGGACCTCTAACATAGATTTACAAAAAATGGTACCTCCTTGGCAGGAGGTTAAAAAATAAATTAATAAAAATACCTGCCTTTTTTAAATAAAAAATTCTTGGTGATGATCCGTATATCTCCGCGACTCGATCCTGGATAAGTTGAAGTTGTATGTATGATCTGTATGTGGATCCAGCAATTAATTACCTTTTTAGTACCACGATTTTCAGTCAAAAACACATGCACGTGCATGTGTGCAACACACATGCACTTAACAATCCACTTCACAATCTGATTTGACCAGATTTAAATACATTTACAGGGAAATGTTGAACTGAGTCAAACCAGCGGTGTAGAACAGGTTTTGCTCCACACCTTCAGTTTCGGGTGTCGGCGAAAACTCGCACTTTAACGAGAAACCTGTCACACAATAATAAGGTGAAGATACAACAATCTATTTCACTAAAATAGCTTTTTTTTTTGTGCCACTTGTGTGGAAAATCTACGCAATTGCAGCTCTTCGTTTGTGTTACCTGAGCTGTTTCAATAGGTGACCTTTAACCTGGTTGGCTGGGTGACCGGTCTGGAGCACACAGCCTGCAGAGCAGGGAGACTCCCCGCGGGATAAATACTGGTACTTCGGCTAACTGGCGCTAATAAGAATGATTTATTTAAGGGAAATACACGCAGCTTTGCCAGTGTTGACAATTACAAATTATATTTACGCTGCACGCGAGGCCTAATTTGACTGTAAAAGCCAGTAATAACAAACAGTAGGTGTAAATCACATGGAAAAAAGTAGACGCTTCCAGAATCACATCTCCTAGTTGGTCTGTTGGATTGTGAACAGAGATTATGCAAAAAGAAAAAATGTGAAGAAACAGTCGAACTTCAGAGAATGTTACACTGTTTTTATGTTTGGATGGAGGGATGTGAGACAGAGAATGCTGCGATTCCTACTGAGCTCTGAAGGGAGGTGTTCCATTACAGCCCTAATTCAGAACTGTTATTCTGTGACATATGTCACGAACATCCAAAACGACATGTTGCAGTGTTAAATTTCTGTTAGCGCCGGGCAAATTCAAAATGCATGGACATGAAAATGTGAGACTTTGAAAACTGCAACTATGCACCTGGTGCTACAAAAAAAAAAAAAAAAAGATTAAAAAAATACAAAATGGGATTCATTTAATGGGGAATCTGTCAATATTGTATTGACTTAGATGGTTCCAATCATGAAGTTTTGCATATGTCAGCTGAACATAAGTAAAACTACAATAATTTTTGACTTTATTCACACACATTGCTAATGTAAACAAACCTTCAATTAGAGCCCGACCGATATATCGGCCTGCCGATATTATCGGCCAATATAAGCCCTTTTCAAAGTACTCACTATCAGCCGAAATTTTGCTGATAGAACGCCAATAATTTCTCATAAACAGAACAGTTACTGAAATAATGTTTGTGTCGGCAATGTGAAATGTCCTTGCACCATTTGTCCAGTAGATGGAGTTCTGACTCCATTCAGCTGAGAGCTGCTTACATCCCTGCTTAAATGTGTTCATCACCGGCCCCCGTAGTTCGCGTCACACTGCACTGATTGGCTGACAAAAGCATACAAGTAAGTTTATAAGGATGTTGTTTGTAATAACTTTGTGATTACATTCACCCCACATTTCTCCCGTTTCAGTTCAACTCAGTTTGATTAACTCAGTTTATGTAGTAAGATCAGATGTATTTCACAACTCTTTTTAAGGATATGTATTTGCTAATTTCACAAAGGTTTAATTCTTGATTGCATTTTCTGAACTTGAAAATTCTTCTCTGTTATAAAGTTAATCAATATGAGGACAAAGCTTCAGCTTTTAGCTCATACCTTTTTTGTTAAGAGTCCAAAAAAGAACATTTTATTCAGTTAAAAAAAAAAAAAAAAAAAAAAATATATATATATATATATATATATATATATATATCGGCTGATTTATCGGCTATTGGCAAATCAGCCGATTTATCGATTATTGGCATTTTTTCATCCAAATATCGTTATCGGCATCGGCCTCAAAAAAAATCCATATCGGTCGGGCTCTACCTTCAATAGCTTCTAAATTGGGATTACATGTTTTTATCATACTTTTTGTCCATTTAGCAATGTTTATTTCAGTCCCTTTTCGAAAGTAATCTCAGGTTTCTGTTTTTATTTATATCTGGATCAGCAATTGCCGCTTTACTGTAAAGATCCAGTGTGCAGGATTTAGGGCTGTTTATTGGTAACATTCATAACTTTAGGTGCTCTGCAGTAGGCTGGCGGCCTGTCCAGGGTGTACCCCGCCTCTCGCCCAATGACCACCAAGATAGGCTCCACCCCCTCCCCCCGGTAACCCTTAACTGGAATAAGAGCGTTTACAAAATGGATCAATGGATGACCCCCTGTTTTTAATCAGGTTCACGCTATACTATTACAGAAAGTGTTAGCTGTTGGCGCATGTATGAACTCTCATGAGTACTGCTTTAACTCCCAACTCATACTAGGTCAATTTTAAATTTGATGGATTAAAACAGATTAATGCAACTAACTTTGTTTTTTAAAAGCTATTTTGGATAAAGTGTGATAAATCTGCAGAGAAACCTTTTTGACTAGTTTGTATAAAGAAGACTTTCACATTCAAGTTGCGCAATTCGGTCAGTCGTTTCTATTCTGTTTGAGTTTTGCTTTTTTTTCTTGAAAGGATAGTATGGAGTGAAATGACGGGGAGACAGAGATGAGAAACTCGGGTACACGAGCTCAGGAATCGAGCCTGAGGCAGTGCAATCAAGTTGTGGTATAAAGTATACACTTTACCCACAGTGCGCCTGTTAATGTTATTTTAATTTGACTGATGCATTCATTCCTCTAAAAACATCCGAGGCTCTTCTCTCTATTTTGGTTTCTCCTGCACGTGCAAAGTCCATGAAGTAAATTAAATTTTGGGCAGGATTTCCACTCAACTCAGTTAAATTTAATTATACCGCATCGGTGCGCTTTTTTCGAGTTGTGCTACATGAATTTATTGGATGAAGATCCTGCCCACAATTTAACTTAATTCATCCGAGTGTACAACTTTAACAAAACTTTTAACAAAACTTTTTTGTTTATTTTCTGTACAAAACCAACAACAGAAACTACATTTTATTTGACATTTTATTTCAAGATTATAGCTCAGCTTTGTTGTGATGAATTTGACTGTTGGCTTTCATTATCTGCAGTGCTTTTTTAAAAGTTTTTTAATTTTTTTTAATGGACACTTATTTATCGCAGGATCACATCCTACATGTAATATCTGTACGTGCACACCAGCAGCATTTATTCCTTTTGTGAAAACTAACCATTTTCACAGTTTTTGATTATTTGTTTAGCAATTACAATTTAATCTGTAATATGGGAAAAAAAAATTCCCAGAGTCTGATGTGTTTATTGAAGCTGCAGAGTGATTCACATTTCTTGGCTGTTACATTTTGTTCAACGCTTCTCCTTCTTGGCTGTTTGTAATAAATGAAAAAACCCAGTGGTGTCTGTTCTTACCTAAGATTGTAATCCAGTCACTTCCACACAGTGTCACAGAGCGGTACAATCCACTGGTTTCCCTTCATAAACATGCAGCCTGAGCGGTTGCGAACACAAAAATGATCCACGATAAAACAAATTCTTAACCTGATGCAACTTCTGTACTCCAGCTGTCAGCTTTTCCTTCCTTTTTTTTTTTTTGACTACAGGAAAAAAAACATTTTCCCTCCGTTTCTGCTTATATGTCAAAAAGAGACAGTAATACACTGCACGAACGCCACACTATGCTCCGTCTCTCATGTTTCTCTCAGGGGTTTAATCCACGCACTTCTCCTTTCCTCCTCAACTCCAGCACTGAGGAACATTTTGCTCCTCTCTCCTCCTCTGCCTCCTCCCATTCTCTCTCCCGCCTCCTTTTTCTCAGCTGTATATCACAGTGGGCTCGCTTAACTTTCCTCTTAAAGTGGTAAAGAAATGATGTGTCTTGTACACATCACATCACTTTCAACATTTTTGCATCTATCCCATGTATTAAAATGTGCAGGAAAGTTTGATATCAGAGCTGTTATCCCAAACTGACTTCACAACCTCCATATTTGTTTGATCCATTAATCATTTCCATAATTATGGCTTCCCTAACCTTAAATGACCTGATTTTAAAGCTAGAACCTGAAACAGATCCAGTTATGCCATCGCATAGACACTGCTTTAAAAAAACAAGCAAACAAACAACAACGACAAAAAAGATATCCCACTTCGGTTATGCAGAAACGTTCAATTAAGCAAGCATATTTTTATATGGCTTCTCAATTCCGCTTAGTGCAGAATGGCAGTAAAACTAAGTTAGAGTAATCCTGATTAAACGTTTTAGTTGTTAAAAGTATTATTAGAAATAGTAGTGTATGCAAAAACGACTTCAAAAGTGGACCTTTACTCTAAGGGTGTTAGGGGGCTGTTCCGTCCTCTCACCCTCTGACTATGGCCCTGACCTGCACAGTCTGTGAGCTGGAAGAATGGAGAAATTGTGTATTTATGTGATTGACAGGCAAGAAGGTTTTATCTGTGCTTTTATCTCAAGCAATCCTCAGAAAGAGACTTTGTGGTAACACAGCCAGATGACGTGCACGGACTTTATCCATATTTGAAAAGCGTAAATATTCAAAAACGCACTGTGGATATGCTGCTGCTGTTCGATGCATTGCCACTGCGCAATGAGACATAACAAGATGACAATATCCAGTATAGACCCTTTGTTTATTCATATATATATATATATATATATATATATATATATATGGGGCATCATATTTTCCTCATATTTTGTAGCTCGCTAGCTGCCACTCAAATGAAGGAGCTTGCTAGCAGACGTTCACAGGTGGTTGTTAGTTTGCTAGCTGATGCTCATGTGAAATGTGGCAGCTATTTCTAATTTTTCATCATTGATCCATGAGGTGACAGACATGTCTATAGGATATTACACAGTCAAGTAGAGGTGGGCGGATCGATTCTAATAGATAATATCGATACCAACGCTGGTATTGATATTGAACAATCCTCGTGAAAAGATCGATACTCAAGCTTTTTTCTCACCCGCACGCACTGACTGCTGTGCACGCAGATTCATCAAAGCCTACTCTCTACTGCGCTGTGTCACACAACACGGAGCAGCGCACCCTTGTATTGTGGTTTGTCAGCCCTCTACCTCAGGAGATTTTGTTTTAAGTTGTGTTGAGTGATATTTTTTTAAACAAAAATGTTGATTGTGATAATAAAGTATTTTGTTGTCATGTACAATGTTTGGCGAAATTCTATCCTAGGTCTTTTGGATCCTTTGGATCTATGACGCTTAAATATGAAAAAGTATCTGTATCGATATTGGTGATACTGGGCCTGTATTTACTTGGTATTCGATCGATACCAAAATTCCCGGTATCGCCCACCTCTACAGTCAAGATCTAGGTCTGATGAGTCACCATGTGCTCACCTGACTCACGACATCATGACTCGGCGGTGTGGTTGCTTCAATTTCCTAAAGTGCTGCCATTCCAATCTACACATTTGAATTAGCTCCCACAGGCTGAGCTGGTTAATCTAAAGAAATGTGTCACATCACGCAAGCAAAGGATGCTTTAGGTTCTATTTCCTTTCATGTACTGCAACTTTAAAATTGCTGGGATCAGTTTTTGCTCTGCACGTACTGTGGGGCACAGCTAACTTAAAAGTTAGCTTAGATAGCCGCTAACCCGCTAACTGAAAACTTAACTGTGCTGAAGCTAAACCGAGAAACAACAAAAAACATTTCGCTAACTTTTATTATATGTAATAAGACAACAAGCATTTGCTTGGTTGTTGCCTGCAAAACCCTGAAAAACAGACCTAAAGAGCTGAAATTTTAAGTGGAAGCATAAACATGGAGGTTCCCGAAAATGTTTAGCATGATTAAGCTCAGATGACCAAGATATAAATAAATCATGAAATGAGCAAATGAAATTAGTTTACATTCAACATACAGTTTATTCACAGTGCAGAAATGAATGAGAGAAATTAAGATACAAAAACACCCATCAAAAATAATCTAATTAATGCATTTACTTTGTATTAAAATCCTGCTCCTCCATCTCAAGTTAATGCTTGTTAACTTAAGCAATATGTCAATTTCATTTACTGAATTTGTGTATAAGCTGCGTGATTTTAGGTGTTTCTGTTCAACTTTATTGAAAAAAGTTAGCTAAATGTAATGGAAGCTAATTCTTCAGCTGCTAGTTTTCAAAGTTAGCTGAAAAACTCAACATTGCTAATTAGCTGCTAACTGATTAGCTGAAATGTGCCCGCCACTGTACACGTACAAGCAGAAAGCATTTGTGAAGGCCTGGGGCCAGTTTGGAAAAAAGCCACCGTCTCCAACTTTAGCTCGGTCACCACGGCGATAGCATGCGACCCTGTCTCCAATAAACACCTTGATTGATTGCCTTTGCGTGCACATGTCACCATGAACACAGCGGAGGGCGTTTGTGTGTGTGGCATGCACACATTTGTGCGCGCAAGGTGGACAGGCAGCCCTCCATGCGAATGGCGGACTGGCTGTCGGGACAGATTAGGGCGCTGCTGAAGCGCTTGACAACTCAAGCACTTTATTATTAGACAGGGGGAAGGGGGTTGTCCAAAAACATCCCCGATGAGATGTTTTCACCAGCGAGTAGAGCGAGGAGAAGGGGAGGCAACCCAAAACATGTCTGCTGAAATGCAGAAGTGACAAAAGCAAACAGCAGTATATGGCACGGGCACATCGGAGCGGAAGAGCGAGCAAAGGAAGCGCACGGTAAATTTGACAAAATGACACTTGACATTAGGAGCATCTGTAAAAGTGTCCAACTGAGACGCCTCATTCCTTTTTAAGAAGCCTTCGAGATCAACTTTGTTCAAGTGGAATAACAGCAGTTTGTTTCCGTCAACCCGCCGTCAAACGCCTTATTCTCATTATCTACGGGCGAAGTTATTTTTTTTAATATTTGGTTGACTTCATTGATTGCACCCATTAAGAAGATTATAATATTGTTCTTAGGAGGACAAGGAAATCCAAGAGGCACACGCCCTCTGTCATCACGCAACCAAGTCTTCAACCACATTAACCCAATTTGAAATGACTGAAAATGCTAATAAAAGCAAAATAAGCTACTTCAGTCTTCAGCACAACTCAGTGGATTTGTTCTAGACACATGACCATCCCCGCCACTGAGTTTTATCAAAGTTAGTTTGCAGGATTTTAAGTAAATCACAAAGAAAAGGGAGCATTCCAAGACAGAAGTAGACATGGATCATCACAGAATTTATCAGCTGTGCAAGACTTTACTGTTTGAATTTCCAGAAGGTTTCAGCATTTCGGTAAAGTTGGACCCAAACACTTATGCCATCGCGGACGATACTGTGATCGTTGCGGAATCGATGGATGTCCTGATTGCATTTCATCATTGCATTGATTTCAGAAGCTGACTGAGGAATCAGTGTCTGGTTTTGCGATCATCCTGGATCAAAAAATGTCTTTTGTGCCATATGGCATAGATATGTTCAAAATTTTTAAAGAAGGGGAGAAAAGCCTTCAGATTTTTTTTAGATAATTGACAAAAATTGAAAAAAACAAAACAAAAAATGTATCTCATATGTAGTAATGTTTTCCCAAGTGCCCACAAGTATTTTTTTAAATATCACTATTTTAATCTTATATCTTGACAGTTGATAATCTCTCACTTGTAATGCTAATGTTTTAATTTTTATTTTTGTGAATTTCCTAGTTTATTTTTTTAAATGAATGTGATTTATGTGAGTGACACTTTCTTGTAATTTTTTTTATTGTTTATTGGTGAATGTGAAGCATTATTGTAAAGCGCTTTGAGCGTCTGATGCAGATGGAAAAGTGCTATATAGATGCAGTCCATTTGCCATTTATTTTATTGAATTTTGCTTTGTGCTGCACTTTGTATGCACAAATGAAAAATATATATACTAAAAATATAATCATTTATTATTATTATTACATGCAATTTTTCAACAGGAGTGTTTGGTGCACATTGCTAGTTCAATAACGGTCAGAAATGTGAAAACCTGATCATTTTGATTTTTATAGTTTGTAACTATGTTAAACGATGCAAAAATTGACAATTTGTAAAACTTTATTTATTAATTGTTTTTTGAACAAAGCATACCTTAAAGACAAAAATTTTAGTTGCACATTGTCTGGACTTTTTACATTTGACTGCATGTCTACAGGCCTTATTTACTGATCATGAGTACAAAAGTACTTCCAAGTACTCAACAGCTATGACATGCATCTAAAAAAACAACAAAAAACCTTTTTTCCACAGATGCCAAGACAGTTTTTACGTATTTGTCGGAATTGCACGCACACGGGCCGACACCTGTGCAGGACGGTCATCCATCCAGCCCCGATCAGACGCTCGACTGATGTCTGCAGACCAAGGATGTCACAAAAACAAACCTCCTCTATCTTTCCTCCACGCTCGCCCGCGCTCTCTCACGCACACATGCACAGTCTCGCTCATTTACCTGTCCTCTGCTCAAAGCTCCCTGCTCCCCATTTGTATGAGTGGTTATCGCCGTGGTAACTCTATCCCGTTCCTTTCATGTAAAATACATTGTGCCGAGCCTCCTCCCTCCCCTCAGCCTGGGGAGGTGTAAAACTATCCGGCTCTTTATGCCTCCAAAAATGCTCCCCTTTTTTCAGGTGTAGTAGGAAGCTACAGAAGAAAAGAAGACGTGAGGGAGTGAAAGGGAAGAACAGGGTGAATTTGTGGAGCATGGAGGAGGAGGAGGAGGTGTTGGGGTGAATAAGTGCTCTCCAAAAATATCTCGGGACAGTTCTCACATGAACTTTGCCGATAGGTGCCCGTGATGCTCCCGGGTCAACGTCACGGAATCCGCTCTCGTATCATATGTCTGCAAACTTTCATACAAAAGGGGCAAAAAAGTCAAAATGGTGCTAAAATTAGATGTTGCCCAATTTGAGAGAAGAAAGAACAACCGTCACGCTACATCACACTATTTAGGGGAGGTGATGGTCTAGCGGTTAAGCATTGGGCTTGAGACCAGAGGATCCTTGGTTCAAATCCCAGCCTGACTGGAAGATCACTAAGGGCCCTTGGGCAAGGCCCTTGGGCAAGGTCCTTAATCTCCTAGTTGCTCCCGGTGTGTAGTGAGCGCCTTGTATGGCAGCAGCCTGAAATCAGAGTGAATGTGAGGCATTATTGTAAAGCGCTTTGAGCGTCTGATGCAGATGGAAAAGCGCTATATAAATGTACACCATTTCATACAAGTTGTCCTACATTTAGGTGCACAAGTTCACGAGCTTGAAACCAACGACCTGCTTCAAAGGAAATCAAATTGTCAAATGAATTTGTGATTTTTAAGATGCAATTTCTAATCGTTTACTCCAGTTTAAGGTGTCGCAACCTCCGCCAAAGAGGTTATAGTTTACTCGTGTTTGTTGGGTTGTAAAAAAAGGGGTGTGGCCTCGCTAGGGAGCGAGCCATATCAACATGAAGAACATCAAGAACCTTGACTCCCTGACAAGGACTAGTTGGTCAACGCAATGTCATGCCAGTTCGTGACGGCATCACGAAAAGTCATGTAATCTATTAATTTGTGATTCCGTCGCGAAATGTAGTAGATTGTGTTGACCTGTCCTTGTCAGGGAATGTAGTAATGAAGTAGACAAAATATTTCATGATGGTGTCACGAATAAAAGATGTGAGACTACGGGGTTGTTCTGGTTAGACTGACAAATTAGTCAGTGAAGAATCCATCATTAAAACCTCTTCTTCACTGTAACTGGTATATCACTGGCATAAAATGTCAATTAATGTATTTATTTAGTGTTATTTTCTTAATTTCACCCCAATTTGCACCAAACGTGCCACACATAAGAAGGTAAGTTCTGGAATTGCCCAGGCATGGTCAAATTTGCCAAAGGTCAATCACTGGGACCATTGGGTTCAAAGTTAAGCTGTGCACAATCTGGAGATGCCCAGCAAGGGCGATCACTGGGGCGAAGGTCATGTCTCTCTACCTGCTTGTTGACCTTCCCCGCCAATGTTCTTTGACACTAAAGGTGGACCCCAAACATTTGGCTTCAAGGAGTTTATTTTGGCAGAGGTGAACTCATTCATTCATTTTCTGCCACTTATCTGGGTCACGGTGGCAGCAGACCAAGCGGCTCATCCCACACTTCCCTATCCTCAGCCAAGTCCTGTAACTCTTCCTTGGGGATCCAAAGGTGTTTCCAAACCAGCTGTGAAATATCCCGGAGGAGGAATCTCATTTCTGCTTCTTGTGTCTGTGATCTTATGCTTTCGGTCGTTACCCAAAGTTCATGACCATAGGTGAGGACAGGAGTGTAAACCGGATGTTAATTAAGAGCCTCGCCTTCTGGATCAGCAACTTCTTCACCACAATGGTCCGGTGCAGCCTTCATAAAACATCAGACGCCACCCCAATCAGGTGATCCATCTCACGATCCAATTTACCCCCCACTCGTGAACAAGTCCCTGAGAACTCCTCCACTTGGGGCAGTAACTCACCCCTGACCCAAAGGGGACAATCCACCATTTTTAAACAGAACCGTGGTCTCAGATTTGGAGGTGCTGATTCTCAAAACAGTTGCTTGACAGTCAAATTCAAACCTGCTCAGTGTTGATCAGAAGTCACCAGCTGATGAAGTCAACAGAACCACATCATCCGCAAAACGCAGAGACATAACTCTGAAGTCACCAAACTGGACACCCTGACTGCGCCTTGAAACCCCGTCCATGAACTTCACGACCTCTGCCGGTTGTGATCAAACTCCTTGACCGCGGCAAAGGTCAAGGAATTTGATTTTTGAACCCGATTTGGACCAAATTATGTCCATTCCAGAACTGACCCTGGCAATGTCAGCCAGAGGTCAATCATTTGGATGAACTTGATGGTCACTGGGGTCAAATATCAGCTTGCTGCAACCCTCACTGTCTTCATGCCCACAGGTACTATTACAGAGTGGTTGTGTAAGATAAGTGAGGATGTGTGTTTAGAATGTGTTGGTTTGGAGTTTGTATCAAATAGATGTTTTTGAGATGAAGCCGAGAACAGTCTCCATCCTATTTGTTGTCCTGGTGGTCTTCATTTTTGCTATTTAGATTGGCTCCTCATTGGGGGGAAACCCAGACATGATTTAATGCAGCTTTACTCAATGGAGACGAATGAAAAGTCACTGATGGATGCGTTCTGTGCCGTTAATTGTGAAGCGTTTGGCCTCGACTGCCCCTGCTCGGCTAATCTGATGAGTGTGATTATAAAAACAACTGGGAGAAACTTAAACCGGTCCATGGCTGACCACACACACACACACACACACACACACAGCTGCCATCGCACCGTAAAAGCACACAACTCAACTCGAGCAGCACTCAGAAGAGCGCATCTGCCTACGCCTGAGTCCACAGGTTGTTTCCCAATGGCAGTTATCTCAGCTAACTGTTAGGTAGCTTTATCCAAATCCGGTAACAACCTCCAACGCTGATAAATGAAGCAAACACGGAAGTACCAAAACCAGCAGTTCCTTGAATGGCCACTTGAGGCTGGCTCCAAAAGTGAGTCAGTCTCCACAGAACCCTATGTTAAACATTTGATTTTTCAGCAGAAATATGCATTTTCAGGCTGGTATTAAAAAAAAAACTAAAAAAAACTGTTTTAGTGTGTATAACTACCACATGACAACCGAACAGTTAAAATAACCCTTAGGGTTAAGCTATTATACAGCATAAAGTTATGAATAATTAGGTGTGAGTGACAGCTAGTGTGCCAGATCAAGGCAGTCACCCAATAGCAACTAACAGCCACTGCTGTAGCTGTTAGCTGCTGTAGACCTCACCGTGTTTGTTGTTTACGATAATTTTATTACACATATCAAAAACAAAATGGCTTTCTGCGGCCATCTAAGAAGTTAATGCTTCTAAATTTTCAATGAGAGAAATTCTAGGATTATGTAATTTGTGTATTAGCACAGTTAGTGCTAATTAGTATTTAGCTTGGTGACATCAACACAACTGATGGTGCCATGGTTACAGAAGCAATATGTTGGCCATAATGTTTAATGCCCACACATCAACCCACCCATTATGATAACCATCACCAAGTCTACAAAAACATGCCATTTGACTCAAGAGCCTGGGTAAACAAGAGCAAAAATATTGGAAACACTTATTTTAAGCTGCCATTTTTACACACCCAAGATGGCCCCAGTGTCTTATTTTTGACTACAAATCTTAATACTTGTTTTTAAGACAATCGGTGACCAATATTAGCTTCCTTCCTAACTTGATTGATTGAAATTACTGTTGAAAATTGTTTGATCATTTACCAGTTCATCACTGGTTGGAGTTGCGTGTGTGTGTATGTGTGTGTGTATGTGCGCATGGGGTTGCAACAGCAGCATCAATAATTAAAGGTAATCTAATTAGACCTCAGATCCTTTTTAGACGCTTTCAATTAAATGATGAATGGCCTCCCAGCTGCCTGTTAAATAATGCTGCCGATGACGTCACAGCATGTGTGCATGCGAGACACGCAACATAAGGTAGACATTCAGCACGCAGATATGCTCATTTCCACACACACACGCCATCTGCTCTCAGGTTCACAATTAGAATCCACCGCCGGAGTAAAACGTCTCCAAAGTCACATGCTGCTGCCTCACGCTGGCCCGTGAAACACTTCATATCATTCATATCACCCCCCCCCCCCCAAAAAAAAAACAGTCAAAATTGCCAGATGTCTGAAAAAGTCAGGGAAAGCGAGAGAGAGAATGAGAGGAGGAGGTAAGAGTGGAAGAGGAGAGGGAGATGAGATACAGGAGGGGGAGAAAACCAAATTAAAGGAGAGCAGCAGGTAAAGCAGCGAGCACAGATGGAGTGCCAAAGTGCCTGGGGCTGCAGACACAGCATGGATTTGGCTATGAGAACACCCATAATCCCCTCTGTTTCTCTTTCCCCACCATTCCACTCCGCGCGCTCCCTCCTTCCATCATCCACCTCCCCCGCCGCTCTCGGGCTGCCTCTGTATCGGATTGCCGCCTGTACAATAGACCCTGAATCATCACTCCAGCCAGGAGAGACAGAAAGGCGGGTAGGCCAGCAGAGAGAGAGAGAGAGAGATGGAGAGGGTGATGAACATGCACAGGTAGATGGAATCAACGGCGGTATTAATAAAACGCTTCTGAGACGGTTATTCAAAGCAGCAACGTTGAATGTTATAAAATTCAAGTCTTTAAAGTTGTCTTTGAACGCAGCATCAGCATCTGTTTATGCCACACCTGTTTTTTTTCTTTCTTTCTTTATTTTTTAAGAAGAATTATTGCAAGATGAATAAAGAATTACATGAATTCTCCATCCTCTGTCAACGACCAACAATTCACCAGATCTGAATCTGCATTCCGTCCACACGCTCATCAGGATACCTGCATTCCTTTTTCATTAACAGACAGACTTTAATTTAAATGTCATGAAGATGTTCACGCAAAAACAAAACACTTGAATTGTCTAATATTGCCAAAAGATTTTTTTTAAGAAAATGTAGTTTTTAGAAATCAGCACTCAATTAAAATGTCATCAAATCTGTGTCAACACAACATATATACCTTCTGAATATGATGTCAAACAGTCTTGAGCCGTAAAGAAAAAAGTCTTCCCGTTGATATTCACATATCATAAAAATCTCAAACAATCATAACATTTAAAACAGTGGATCTAACCCCCAATAGGAATACCTGTTGTGTGAGTATCAAGTGTTGACCATCTTCACAATAAAAATGAGTTCATCCTCAATAATAAGCAAATATATGTAGCAAACAATTCTAAAATCTAATCAGCATGACTACCCTGGGGTTACCTATGGTGTGAGTATCAATTGTTGGCCATCTTCACAATAAAAATGAGTTCATCCTCAATAATAAGCAAATATATGTAGCAAACAATTCTAAAATCTAATCAGCATGACTACCCTGGGGTTACCTATGGTGTGAGTATCAAGTGTTGGCCATCTTCACAATAAAAATGAGTTCATCCTCAATAATAAGCAAATATATGTAGCAAACAATTCTAAAATCTAATCAGCTTGACTACCCTGGGGTTACCTATTGTGTAAGTATCAAGTGTTGACCATCTTCACAATAAAAATGAGTTCATCCTCAATAATAAGCAAATATATGTAGCAAACAATTCTAAAATCTAATCAGCTTGACTACCCTGGGGTTACCTATGGTGTGAGTATCAAGTGTTGGCCATCTTCACAATAAAAATGAGTTCATTCTCAATAATAAGCAAATATATGTAGCAAACAATTCTAAAATCTAATCAGCTTGACTACCTTGGGGTTACCTATGGTGTGAGTATCAAGTGTTGCCCATCTTCACAATAACAATGAGTTCATCCTCAATAATAAGCAAATATATGTAGCAAACAATTCTAAAATCTAATCAGCTTGACTACCCATGGGTTACCTATGGTGTGAGTATCAAGTGTTAACCGTCTTCACAATATCAGTCACATCATTTTCAATTATAAGCAAATGCATGTAGTAAACGCCCCTAAAATCGAATCAACTCGACTCTCCTGGGGATACCTATGGTGTAAGTATCACGTGCCTACATCTTCACAATAAAACCATTTCACTCTCAAAAATAAGCAAATACATGGAGAAAACAGCCAACAAATCCAATCAGCTTGACTCCCCTGGGGACATTTATTATAAGTATCAAGTGTTTACAGTCTTTCATTTCATCTTCAGTAATAAAAAAATACACTATCAAACAACCCTTAAATCAGCTTGACTGATCCCCTGAGAGTATTTTTACTCACAATAAAAATAACCTCATCCTTAATATCTTATACATAAAAAATAAAACACAACAACAACCCTAAAATCAACTAGACTCCCCTTGGGATACATATGGTGTAAGTATCAATCCCAATATTATGCCGCACCTCTGTCCCTCCCAAAATTAAAACTAAATAAGTCAATCAAATACACAATACTTGTATATCTGCAGATGAGGAGAAAAAAAATCAGAAAGCACTTTTTTTTTTATTTAGCTGCATGTGCTACTTAATGGGCACTTAAAGGTCATTCAAGTACAAATTTCAATCAAGTCCGGTACCTGAATGACGGATTTATTTATCCCTGTGAAGCTAAGGTAACCCAGACTGGAGCTCCTCTATGACCTCTGATTCTAACGCAGAGAGAAATCCAATCCCCCAGCAGAGCAGCAGAGGAAGTTCTCATGGCAGGCAGGTTCCTCTATAACCAAAGCACAACTGTTGCAAGTTCATTTCCTTCCCAGCAAAATGAGGAAATATACTCCTTTGCACTTTTTTTTCCTTATTTTTGTAACCAATACCAGATGATTTTTTTGGCCAGAAACTTGGAATAAAAGATATGCTGTGCTATATTATTATTATTATTATTATTATTATTGTTGTATTACTAGGAAGTTGATCCGCGGGGAACCACGGGTTCTAGATGTGGTTGTTTGTACGATATATGGAGAACAGCTGACTTTTTTTTTAAGCGTAGCTTTTATTTATTTATTTATTTTATTTTAACGCACTGCAAGAAAGGAGCTGATGAGAAATGATTTTTCGTTTCATTCAGTGTATGCGTATACTTGGTGGAATGACAATAAACCAAATCTTGAATCCTGAATCTTGAATAAAGATAACAAATCTTTCCCACTCAGTATTTTGTCTGTGTCCTTTCAGGAGCAATAAAAGCCTCTCTATCAGAAAAGGACATCTGGACAAAGCAATTTTACCCACTATCCTTTGCCAAACTTTGACGGTTTGGCAGAGAATGCGAGTCAAAGTCTTTTTCAAATCCAGCTGCAAATTCTCAATAGGGTTGAGATCTGGACTGTTGCTTGGCCACCCCAAGACATTAACATTTTTGGTGTTTTTTTTTTTTTTTTTTAGGTTTTTCTTCATGAGTTTTGTGTATTTTGTAGCATTCATGCTGCCTCTTGTCCCAGCGAGTCTCCCGGGGGGACGGCCGTACAGAAGCATCCCTTCAGCATGAAGCTGCCACCACCAGGCTCCACAGCCGCGTATGTTCTCTGACACCAAATGTGTTCAACAAACTCCATTTCTGTTTCATGCATGCGGTCAGAATTGTCAACTTAAAGAAATCTTGAGTCCTGACGAACGTCTGTGCGAGAAGCGTGGTCACACAATAAGAGTCGATCGGATGAGCTCAGGCGTGCACGCTGCAGAGAGTGCGGTCTATGTGTATAACAGAGAAACAGACACATCTGCACATGCACAAAGCAGACTGGAGCACGCATATTGTGCGGTTTCCTGTCTGGTGCGTTCCTCTCAGAAGCCCACGCTGGTCGCTCCGGGTTTCCAGATGGATTCTCCAGTCTGTTTGGGGGGATTTGACTCCATCAGACAGAGATCGGTTCACAACTTGTCTGTGACCTGCTGACCTCACACCTCGACGACCACTCAGCTACTCGCGTTGCCCTCATTTATGAGTTAGAAACCGATGGAACCAAAGCAAGAACTCTGCGGGCTTTGATTGCAGGCAGACGTGGTTGGTAAATAATAGCCCTTCTCCCCCAAATAACGTCAAAATCAAGAGGCTACAACAGTTTAGTCCCCCTGTCCTTTTTTAAAAAACATGAAATAAGGCTGATTTATCACTTCACTCTGGCTGAATTCAGAGTTCACCAATGGTCAAGAGTTTTCTTTTCTGAAATAAGAACACATGCTATTATTTGCCAAGGTCAATCCCCTTTACCTTAATCCAGATTTAATACCAACACCACCTCTAGGAACGGTTTCTTCTCACAGCCTCCACAGGACTTTTGCAATAAAAGGTGCTGTCTCAGTCCTCTTTTACAAGCCCAAATCAAAAAAAAATTTGGGACAATATAGGAGACAGTCGGGAGTGCGCATAAAAGTGCAGTTTATGCAAATGTGCAACGTTACCTATGTGATCCGGCTCACGTCCTTTTTAAAAAAATTACAGGGTAATAGATGGATTTGAAACTTTACCACTAGATGCTGTTGAAAATTCCGTCATGCTGCTTCAACGAAAATCTGAGAAACTATCCAACGCTGGCATTCATCTCTAGACGTCAAGATCGGAAAGTGTATCAAATAAACTAATGGGACTATTCCACAGATTGCTGTTCATTCCCGTTTAATCCCGAATAGCAAATCGTACTTGCGTTTTGAAGCATCGGAGTAAGTTCTTCGTCCATCTTTGTCAGTCTTGAACAAACTTGGTATACGGAGTAGTTCCGGCCATCATCGGCACCACATTTGAAATCTGGGTCAAATTTTCAAATTGTTCAAAAATATGATCCTGTTTCTCAAAATGATCGCTAGTGCTTGGGAACTTCCAGGTGTTCGTAGTCTTAATGGCTTCAGTCATGTCCGATCATCTTCAAACGGGGTATTCCTAGTGAGTACGGCTTGTAACGTGTTTGATTGTGCTCCATAGAATAGATACAGTGCATCTGGAAAGTATTCACAGCGCTTCACTTTTTCCACAATTTATGTTACAGCCTTATTCCAAAATGGAGTAAATTAATTTTCCCCTTAAAATTCTACTCACAGAACCCTATAATGACAAAATGAAAAAAGTTTTTTGAAATATTTGCTAATTTCTTAAAAATAAAAAACTAAGAAATCACATGTACACGTGTTCACACCATTTGTTCAATACTTTGTTGATGCACCTTTGGCAGCAATTACAGCCTCAAGTCTTCTTTGTTTTGCCCATTCCTCTTTGCAGCACCTCTCAAAGCTCCATCAGGTTGGATAGGGAGCATCAGTGCACAGAGATTTTCAGATCTCTCCAGAGATGTTCAGCCGGATTCAGGTCTGGACTCTGGCTGGGCCACTCAAGGATATTCACAGAGTTGTCCTGAAGCCACTCCTTTGGTATCTTGGCTGTGTCCTTCAGGTCATTGTCCTGCTGAAAGATGAACCGTCTCCCAGTCTGAGGTCAAGAGCGCTCTGGAGCAGGTTTTCATCCAGGATGTCTCTGTACGTTACTGTATTCATCTGTCCCTCAATCCTGACTAGTCTCCCAGTTCCTGCTGCTGAAAAACATCCCCACATGCTGCCTGGTTTCCTCCAAACATGACACCTGACATTCACGCCAAAGAGTTCAATCTTTGTCTTCTCAGACCAGAGAATTTTGTTTCTCATGGTCTGAGAGTCCTTCAGGTGCCTTTTGCCAAATTCCAGGTGGGCTGCCATGTGCCTTTTACTAAGGAGTGGCTTCTATCTGGCAACTCTACCATACAGGCCTGATTGGTGGATTGCTGCAGAGATGGTTGTCCTTTTGAAAGGTTCTCCTCTCCACAGAGGAATGTTAGAGCTCTGATAGTGTGATCATTGGGTTCTTGGTCACCTCCCTGACTAAGGCCCTTCTCCCCCGATCACTCAGTTTCAACAGGCGGTCAGCTCTGGGAAGAGTCCTGTGGATCTGAATGTCTTCGATTTATGGATGATGGAGGCCACTGTGCTCATTAGGACCTTCAAAGCAGCAGAAAAGTTTCTGTACCCTTCCCCAGATTTGTGCCTCAAGACAATCCTGTCTCCTCCTTTGACTTCATGCTTGGTTTGTGCTCTGACATACACTGTCAACTGTGAGACCTTATATGTAGACAGGTGTGTGTCTTTCCAAATCATGTCCAATCAACTGAATGTACCCCAGGTGGACTCCAATTAAGATGTAGAAACAGCTCAAGGATGATCAGTGGAAACAGGATGCACCTGAGGTCAATTTTGAGCTTCATGGCAAAGGCTGTGAATACTTATGTACATGTGATTTCTTATTTTTTGTTGTTTTTATTATTATTATTATTATTATTTTTAATAAATTTGCAAAAATCTTTCATTTTTTGGTCACATTGTCATTATGGGGTATAGTGTGTAGAATTTTGAGGAAAAATGAATGTCATCCATTTTGGAATAAGGCTGTAACATAAATTGTACAAAAAGTGCAACACTGTGGATACTTTCTGGATGCACTGTATATATATATATATATATATATATATATATATATATATATATATGTGTATATATGTATATATACATATATATACATAATATATATATGTATATGTGTGTGTGTGTGTGTGTGTTCTGACACCCCCTTATTAAGGGGGTCAGAACTTGTATTCTACCATGGTTACTTTTTAATTCAGTCAATACCTGTACAACAACAATTACAATAAGGAATGTCTTTCCACGAGCCAGTCCTTTTTTTTTTTTCTTCCTGTTTTTGGCAAGTAACCGCAACCTATATCATTAGAAATGTTTACTTTAGCAGAACAGGTTTTTATAAAATTAGATTGCATGCTATTAGCTGACATTTTACTCCATCACCTCATAAGTCTGGATTGTTGGACGGCTTGTGATTGGGTGTTTTTGCAAATTCATCAAGGTTCACTCGTGGTACTTTGCGCAAAGACTTCACAACGATTGCTTGAGTGAATGTCCTCTCCAGTTTGGGAATATCTGGACCAATCAGCGAACTGTGGCGGATTCAGAATGGCTGTGTTTCCTTTGAATGCCTGGTGCACGTTGCAGCAGAGAGTTAAAGACGCGCTGGCTTTAACTCTAACTTAAGTCTGAAAGCAACACCCAGCTGTCAACTGAGCATAAATCCTACAAGAATTGTGGCACACTGAGCTGATATACTAAAGTGTACCTCAGTGCCACCCTCGTAGCGCCGTGCCAGGGGTAGCTGTTACAGTCCTATGATCCACATGGCTTGTCACCGGGCAGATTTTGAAATGACCGTCGATCGTGCCAGTATAATGTTGGCAGTCGGGGCTGGGCTGTGCTCGCATTTAGCTGTTGCTTGTTAGTTTGTGTGAATGTGTCTGTATGGGGTTGTAGGGGTGAAAGAGGGGTGCAACCTGACTCCTTTCCTCCTCTTAACTTGGGATATGCTCTCGCTCCGTCTTTCTCTTTCTGTCTCAGGCTGGGACAGCTGCCATACTCGGGGCCTCTCCCATCGCACCAAAGGAAAAGGCTAAAAGAACCTTTTTTTTTTTAAAAGAACCCCTCTTTTTCATCATTTTTCTCTTCCAACGCTCACTTTTTTCCTTCTGGTGGTCATGCATTAAAATCCAGAAAAGCTCCCAAGGGTCAACAAACACCATCACACCCCCCAAGTCTACTTCCTCTGACCAGCCAACAGACTGTCAATCAGAACTATGGCTAACATTTATATTCTTTATACACTAAAAATTTAATGTAGATTAAAAAAAGAACCCAATTAATAACTATTTTTCTTGCTTTACACCAACTCCAAAATATATATCTTACAATTAGTGTGTGTTTGTGTGTGTGTGTGGGGGGGGCACACCTACTAATCCACTAACCGCTAATTGATGCAGTAAACTATTTGTGAGCCGATTAGCATTTTAGCTCACTTTGAAAACCAGCGGTCCAGTAAGCTTCTGCGGTATTTAGTTCCTATAACTTTAATACCCCGTTCAGATTGGGGTTGGATTCCGGTGTAACAGTTTATCTACCCCCCCTGGATCCAGGGGGGGAGATAAACTGTTACACTGGCTCAATTCTTATCAGTCTCGGGCCAAATCCAGATTAAGACAGAGAGGTTTTCTGAATCTGAACAGTGCTATTCAAATATGAGTCAGATTCACTGGGATCTAAATTCACATATAGCTTGAATCCGGCTTGGTTGGGGATCATGATGTCATACTTCCGGGTTCAGCATTTGGGTCTAGCGCAAAAGGTGTGCGCAAACTCTCACCAAATTCTGAAGTTAAAATTGCCCAAACTTTGTATATTGTCTTGTTTGTCTTTGGTAGTAGTTGGTGAGAGTTTGCTCACACCTTCGGAACGTGTTTGAGGACATCACTGCCTCACCAGCAAGGCATGGGTACGGGAAGATGGCAAGCCAGTGTCGTGGCAAGTTAAAGAACCTCAAGGCCATGTACAAAAAGGTGAAGAACCACAATGCAAGAATCGGACTCATTTTAAGTCGGATTGAGTTTGGACATCTGTGTAGGATGAGTCAGTGTCGCTGTCCGAACGGTCCCTCTAAAAATCGGTCCCCCCTGATGACGCGGTTCAAACTGCACTCCAGCCATCATCTATCTCAGCGACAGATATCTGAAGCTTTTGTACAACAATCATTTTAAAATAAATTCAGTGCTGTTTCATCATAAAAGGCGGTGGAAGCGATCAGAGTGCTGCCTCGGTCATTTCAAAGCGTAACGGAATTTCATCGAGTCTCTGATTAAAACAGCCGCGTTTCTGCTTAAAACTGACTTTAGAATGATTTAAGAGGGTTTACTTTATAATCTCTTGGTTAATAATCCCATTAATCCATTTGATTGCTTTGGGTGAAGAGACTCCGTCTCAGATGTGTTGCTGTGGTCCGAAATGGCACATGTGCAGATGCAAAAGGCGGACCGATTTTTAGGGGTTAGCGTTCGGTCTCCAACACCAGACTTGAAGTACAGGTCTGAACGCTATCTGACTAGAAAGCAATCCGGATTGAAACCGACCATAGCCTCTTGCTTGCCTCTACTGGTGGTTGGCTCTCACTGCGGTATTGTATCACTTCCTGTTCCGGAGCACAGCGGTGTTTTTCTGTATCTGTTAGCTGTTTAATCTGCGCAGTTAGATTGATCTAGTTATCTAGATTACGATTTGTTTCCCAGTGTAATCTTTACGTGCCTTAACTAAAGCACTCATTCTGCTGAATCACCTCTAAATTATTTACACATTATTCACTTTGCGTGTTTTTAGGAATCCGCTAGCTTAGCGTAGCTACTAGCTCTTAGCCGATTTAGCATGGCGGCTTCTCCTGTCTCTCCCGCACTTTTCTGCTCTGGGTGTGAAATGTTTAGTTATTCCTCGGCCTCCTTTAGCAGTAATGGTACTTGTAATAAGTGTAGCTTATTCGTAGCTTTGGAGGCCAGGCTGGGCGAATTGGAGACTCGGCTCCGCACCTTGGAAAATTCTACAGCTAGCCAGGCCCCTGTAGTCGGTGCGGACCAAGGTAGCTTAGCCGCCGTTAGTTCCCCTCTGGCAGATCCCGAGCAGCCGGGAAAGCAGGCTGACTGGGTGACTGTGAGGAGGAAGCGTAGCCCTAAACAGAAGCCCCGTGTACACCGCCAACCCGTTCACATTTCTAACCGTTTTTCCCCACTCGACGACACACCCGCCGAGGATCAAACTCTGGTTATTGGCGACTCTGTTTTGAGAAATGTGAAGTTAGCGACACCAGCAACCATAGTCAATTGTCTTCCGGGGGCCAGAGCAGGCGACATTGAAGGAAATTTGAAACTGCTGGTTAAGGCTAAGCGTAAATTTGGTAAGATTGTAATTCACGTCGGCAGTAATGACACCCGGTTACGCCAATCGGAGGTCACTAAAATTAACATTAAATCGGTGTGTAACTTTGCAAAAACAATGTCGGACTCTGTAGTTTTCTCTGGGCCCCTCCCCAATCAGACCGGGAGTGACATGTTTAGCCGCATGTTCTCCTTGAATTGCTGGCTGTCTGAGTGGTGTCCAAAAATGAGGTGGGCTTCATAGATAATTGGCAAAGCTTCTGGGAAAACCTGGTCTTGTTAGGAGAGACGGCATCCATCCCACTTTGGATGGAGCAGCTCTCATTTCTAGAAATCTGGCTAATTTTCTTAAATCCTCCAAACCGTGACTATCCAGGGTTGGGACCAGGAAGCAGAGTTGTAGTCTTACACACCTCTCTGCAGCTTCTCTCCCCCTGCCATCCCCTCATTACCCCATCCCCGTAGAGACGGTGCCTGCTCCCAGACTACCAATAACCAGCAAAAATCTATTTAAGCATAAAATTCAAAAAGAAAAAATAATATAGCACCTTCTACTGCACCACAGACTAAAACAGTTAAATGTGGTCTATTAAACATTAGGTCTCTCTCTTCTAAGTCCCTGTTGGTAAATGATATAATAATTGATCAACATATTGATTTATTCTGCCTAACAGAAACCTGGTTACAGCAGGATGAATATGTTAGTTTAAATGAGTCAACACCCCCGAGTCACACTAACTGTCAGAATGCTCGTAGCACGGGCCGGGGCGGTGGATTAGCAGCAATCTTCCATTCCAGCTTATTAATTAATCAAAAACCCAGACAGAGCTTTAATTCATTTGAAAGCTTGTCTCTTAGTCTTGTCCATCCAAATTGGAAGTCCCAAAAACCAGTTTTATTTGTTATTATCTATCGTCCACCTGGTCGTTACTGTGAGTTTCTCTGTGAATTTTCAGACCTTTTGTCTGACTTAGTGCTTAGCTCAGATAAGATAATTATAGTGGGCGATTTTAACATCCACACAGATGCTGAGAATGACAGCCTCAACACTGCATTTAATCTATTATTAGACTCTATTGGCTTTGCTCAAAAAGTAAATGAGTCCACCCACCACTTTAATCATATCTTAGATCTTGTTCTGACTTATGGTATGGAAATAGAAGACTTAACAGTATTCCCTGAAAACTCCCTTCTGTCTGATCATTTTTTAATAACATTTACATTTACTCTGATGGACTACCCAGCAGTAGGGAATAAGTTTCATTACACTAGAAGTCTTTCAGAAAGCGCTGTAACTAGGTTTAAGGATATGATTCCTTCTTTATGTTCTCTAATGCCATATAACAACACAGTGCAGAGTAGCTACCTAAACTCTGTAAGGGAGATAGAGTATCTCGTCAATAGTTTTACATCCTCATTGAAGACAACTTTGGATGCTGTAGCTCCTCTGAAAAAGAGAGCTTTAAATCAGAAGTGTCTGACTCCATGGTATAACTCTCAAACTCGTAGCTTAAAGCAGATAACCCGTAAGTTGGAGAGGAAATGGCGTCTCACTAATTTAGAAGATCTTCACTTAGCCTGGAAAAAGAGTCTGTTGCTCTATAAAAAAGCCCTCCGTAAAGCTAGGACATCTTTCTACTCATCACTAATTGAAGAAAATAAGAACAACCCCAGGTTTCTTTTCAGCACTGTAGCCAGGCTGACAAAGAGTCAGAGCTCTATTGAGCTGAGTATTCCATTATCTTTAACTAGTAATGAGTTCATGACTTTCTTTGCTAACAAAATTTTAACTATTAGAGAAAAAATTACTCATAACCATCCCAAAGACGTATCGTTATCTTTGGCTGCTTTCAGTGATGCCGGTATTTGGTTAGACTCTTTCTCTCCGATTGTTCTGTCTGAGTTATTTTCATTAGTTACTTCATCCAAACCATCAACATGTTTATTAGACCCCATTCCTACCAGGCTGCTCAAGGAAGCCCTACCATTATTTAATGCTTCGATCTTAAATATGATCAATCTATCTTTGTTAGTTGGCTATGTACCACAGGCTTTTAAGGTGGCAGTAATTAAACCATTACTTAAAAAGCCATCACTTGACCCAGCTATCTTAGCTAATTATAGGCCAATCTCCAACCTTCCTTTTCTCTCAAAAATTCTTGAAAGGGTAGTTGTAAAACAGCTAACTGATCATCTGCAGAGGAATGGTCTATTTGAAGAGTTTCAGTCAGGTTTTAGAATTCATCATAGTACAGAAACAGCATTAGTGAAGGTTACAAATGATCTTCTTATGGCCTCGGACAGTGGACTCATCTCTGTGCTTGTTCTGTTAGACCTCAGTGCTGCTTTTGATACTGTTGACCATAAAATGTTATTACAGAGATTAGAGCATGCCATAGGTATTAAAGGCACTGCGCTGCGGTGGTTTGAATCATATTTGTCTAATAGATTACAATTTGTTCATGTAAATGGGGAATCTTCTTCACAGACTAAAGTTAATTATGGAGTTCCACAAGGTTCTGTGCTAGGACCAATTTTATTCACTTTATATATGCTTCCCTTAGGCAGTATTATTAGACGGTATTGCTTAAATTTTCATTGTTACGCAGATGATACCCAGCTTTATCTATCCATGAAGCCAGAGGACACACACCAATTAGCTAAACTGCAGGATTGTCTTACAGACATAAAGACATGGATGACCTCTAATTTCCTGCTTTTAAACTCAGATAAAACTGAAGTTATTGTTCTTGGCCCCACAAATCTTAGAAACATGGTGTCTAACCAGATCCTTACTCTGGATGGCATTACCCTGACCTCTAGTAATACTGTGAGAAATCTTGGAGTCATTTTTGATCAGGATATGTCATTCAAAGCGCATATTAAACAAATATGTAGGACTGCTTTTTTGCATTTACGCAATATCTCTAAAATTAGAAAGGTCTTGTCTCAGAGTGATGCTGAAAAACTAATTCATGCATTTATTCCTCTAGGCTGGACTATTGTAATTCATTATTATCAGGTTGTCCTAAAAGTTCCCTAAAAAGCCTTCAGTTAATTCAAAATGCTGCAGCTAGAGTGCTGACGGGGACTAGAAGGAGAGAGCATATCTCACCCATATTGGCCTCTCTTCATTGGCTTCCTGTTAATTCTAGAATAGAATTTAAAATTCTTCTTCTTACTTATAAGGTTTTGAATAATCAGGTCCCATCTTATCTTAGGGACCTCGTAGTACCATATCACCCCAATAGAGCGCTTCGCTCTCAGACTGCAGGCTTACTTGTAGTTCCTAGGGTTTGTAAGAGTAGAATGGGAGGCAGAGCCTTCAGCTTTCAGGCTCCTCTCCTGTGGAACCAGCTCCCAATTCAGATCAGGGAGACAGACACCCTCTCTACTTTTAAGATTAGGCTTAAAACTTTCCTTTTTGCTAAAGCTTATAGTTAGGGCTGGATCAGGTGACCCTGAACCATCCCTTAGTTATGCTGCTATAGACGTAGACTGCTGGGGGGTTCCATGATGCACTGTTTCTTTCTCTTTTTGCTCTGTATGCACCACTCTGCATTTAATCATTAGTGATCGATCTCTGCTCCCCTCCACAGCATGTCTTTTTCCTGGTTCTCTCCCTCAGCCCCAACCAGTCCCAGCAGAAGACTGCCCCTCCCTGAGCCTGGTTCTGCTGGAGGTTTCTTCCTGTTAAAAGGGAGTTTTTCCTTCCCACTGTAGCCAAGTGCTTGCTCACAGGGGGTCGTTTTGACCGTTGGGGTTTTACATCATTATTGTATGGCCTTGCCTTACAATATAAAGCGCCTTGGGGCAACTGTTTGTTGTGATTTGGCGCTATATAAAAAAAAAAATTGATTGAAATTGATTGATTGATAGCCAGACTCCAAACTCCAATCTAAGGGTGTCTAAGTCTGCTAACATTTTAAATAAATTTGTAAAGCCTAAAATCATATGTTTTTCCTTTTAGAGCTTATAGACATCCAGCCGTCCCAATATATTGTGACTTTGCGTAACCTATAAAAAGGGTGTGCATGATTTTTGCACATTTTGTAGCATGTTAGAAGTCTTTACTTACTACTTACTCTCTGTGACTCCTAAATGGCTTTTTGGCCAAAAGACACTAATGAGGACCCTAGTGGTCTGATTCTCTATTCGTTAATCACAATCTATAAAACTGATGTTTAATAGTGAATATTGGCTGTGTTGGAGGTATGATATGCTAACGGTGGCTATACAGGTGGCTTCACATTGTCCTGATATCGAAATGTGCTTTTGGTGACAGATTTTATCCTCCACATAACTAAATTCATATAAAAAAAGTCTGTGGTTGGCTAAATTTTGTAGCAGTTAGCTGATTAGCGGTTATTGAAGCTAACGTTTTGGTTAGCTCTGCCAACCAAGCTGCTTACATTAACATCAAACATAGAATAACAACAAAGTCTGATACTTGAGGAGCAAACACAAGAGATTTTTTTTTTTGCTAAAAAATAACCTAATTTAATTGGCTAATGTATCAATCAATTGTTTCAGTTTTAGTGTACACATCCTCGCACATATAATCCCATGCCAATCTCTATACGATAAACTGTCTTGCGTATGATGCAGTTAGCGCCTTTTACTCCGAAGTTGCACATGTATGTGACAACAGGTGGAGTGAGTGTTTAAACAAGCTAAAAGTAGCATTATAAAGTGGCTGTGGCCCTGTGCAGCACTCCCAGAGGACTGCAGACGGCAGGCTGGCCCTCAGCAGGCAGGCGGCCACCGCAGACGCCTGACCATAACCCAGATGACGCGGGATGGATGTGATGAGAAAAGGGCAGGGTGGAGGAAGTAGGGGATGGGGGCTAAAAGGGTAGTGGGGGGGTGGAGAGAGGTTTCAGGTGTCAGTAGACATCTCCCCGAAACCTTGTGTGTGAGGTCTGCTGTGTTTTCGTAGTCACCCGGGGCATGCCTATTTCAATCAGGCAAAGAGAGAATTAGCCACTTGCAGGCTGGACATTAAACGAGGAAAAGGAAAAATATTCGAAGGAAATTAACTTTAGTTACAGATTTAATCTTCAAACAAAACCCTTCGAGTTCAGTTAAAGTAAAATCTCTCACTTGTAATTCGAATTTTCCATGTGCTGGGAACAGCGAAAATGTAGATGAGTGGGTTAGCCTTAGCGCTTGTGTAGACAATCACTTAAAAATAATAAATGTTATGTTGTAACTTAGATGCACCACATCCAGTGAAAATGCAACTTTGTTTTGCCTTTGAACCATCTCACAGGAATGTCTGCTGGATGCCTTCACGTGAGCATTAGCTAAGAAACATGCTGCCCTACATGTGGTGAAATACCAGATGAATATACAACAGAATAGGAAAGTAAAACTGAAATTAAAGAATGGCTAGCTTGGCATGATGATGCCATTTATTTTTTTTCATCAGTACTACAAATTAGCAATGTTTCCAAACCTTTGCAACACTCACGTTTTGCTACACTGTTCTGGAGCCTGGATCAAAAGCACAACATAGTGTCACCTGCTGAACAATTTGTGAACGTACATTAATATCAAATTCTGAGTTTCATACTTAAAGGTTATGTGTTTGTCTGTGCGCCAGCACAGGCATTATTTGTGAGCGTAAGCTAACGTTGCACCAAAAGTTGAAAAAAAAAAAAAAGCCTAATCTTGCCTCAAGATATCACAAAGAAAATCATTAAGACTGTTGCCTTAAGACATCACAAAGGAAAGCGTTAATGTTCTTGCCTTAAGATGTCACAAAGTAACACATTTGCCTAATGACATCATAAAGAAGTTCTATAATCTCAATAGACAACGTTTTTACATCTGTCCAGATCAAATCTACCTTGAGGTTTACCCTGTTTTATTCAGCTTGCAGCAAATTTAGTCTCCATGTAAAAGTCCAACAAGGTTGGATGGGGTAAAAGGGGCAGATCTCTGACTGCCCTCCTCCATCAATTGTTGAAGGGTAGAATCGCATCGCCCAATATTATTCCATTGATGGGAGTTTTAGCCTAATTCCAATCAAGTAAGTCCAATTTTTTAACTCAAACTAATGCACATATCTCAAAAATAAACATACTAGGCAATCATGCATCAACAGGAGAAGCTGCAGTTAAACATTTACCATCTTTATAGTTATCAGTATTTTGCCCAACAATGCAAAAACTGATATCTAAGAAAGTAAAAAAAAAAATAAAAAAAAATACTTTTTTAAAAGAAAATTTTACTTAATTTTTGTCTAAATAGAAAAATAATCTTGTCAAGCATTTTTTTACATGAGAAAAAAATGTCTTAATTTGGGAAAATGTATCTCACTTTTTCTGAATAAGTTTTTCCAGCTAATATCAAGCTGTATTTAGCCAGTAGCAAGGAAAAGGTAATGGAATTCAAATAATCCAAGCAAGGAATAAGATTTTCCTTATTTTAAGACAGAGGCTAATCGTAAAATAAGAATTCTGTCTAGTTTTAAGGCACATTTTGATTATTCAGTGCCTAGACATGTTACTAGTTTTGAGAATTCTAACCAAGTAAATTTTTCTTACCCCACTGGCAGATTTCTTTGCTTAATACAAGAGAATTTGGCTAGATTTCAGATTATTTGCCTTATTTTGAGAGGGACAGTTTTTGCAGTGAACGTAAAGTACCACACCTCCAGAAGTCATAGATCTTCGTCCTACACCAAGTCTCTTTTTGTAGGATAATTAAATACTCTGTCCTTGCTTTGAGGTCTCATTTTCAATCTGAACAATTAATCAATGTCGTTGAAAAGCAGCTCAGATTCACATTATAAATGATATCACCACCCTATTTAAAGCAGGTGAAGTAATCGTGGACTATGGACATCAATATTTAATATATGGAAGGCTGCAAGATAAGACACGTGCTCCACCTCTGTGCCCATTTTTTTTCCCGTGTATGTACGGTACTTTACTGCACGTAAACGACAGTACTCCACTGGGGTCAGCCCGTAATCTAAGACAGGGCGAGTCTGGCAGAGCAACACAAAAAGTGGGGAAAAACCAACATACTTCATGCGCTCTGTCCCACTTTGCGCTATTATTACCGCCGAGTCTGGCAGGTCAGAGAGAGGGAGAACGAGTGATGCTTGATGGAGGAGGAGGAGATGAAATTACACCTGTTCTGGTGGCTGACTAACGACTTTGAAATGTGAGTGGACCTCGTTCGCTGCCAAAATCATTTTCCCAACAATACGTCCTGATCTTTAAACAAGCAGAACTGGGACATGGCGCTGATGTGACGCAGAGACGTCCTGCTGTGTGGCAACACGAGGTAACCTTCAGGCTCCGAGGTACGCGAAACGTACGGCCGTTTTTACAACCAAATGTTAATGGAGCAAAAATAAATAAATAAATAAGTAAATAATTAAAGGGGGTGGGGTCATATTGTCGAAATAGAATTTTTAGCGACTTTTTACAATTAAAAGTGGTTGTAATTTCATATCCCACAGTGCTATGATTGTGCAGTGAGAAACGTTCCTGCTTTATGCACATTTAGGTTTGAAACAACTTGTCTTAGATTTCCGTGACATAAGTCGCACTCACTTTTTCTGCTACATTTTGTACTGAACAGCCTGAAAATAATATGTAATATTAGGAGGTTACCATAACTTTACAATGGACACTGGTGGTCGGTGATCACCTTAGTATTTCTTCTGTTTTTCTTGTTGCTTAATGCTCACAAATTTTACTGTATTTGATGTCTTTCCGATGCCTGATTCTGGTTTTTCTCTCTGTTTGAGGTGCGGCTCCATCCAGAGATGGGAGTGGTGTCTACTTCTGCAACCCTTCCCTCCTGTGAACCGGCAAAATTTCCTGTATATTCATTTTGTAAATTGCGTCAGTAGCATGGCCCAAGCAGTGGGTCACCCCTTTGAGTCTGGTCTGCTTGAGGTTTCTTCCTCAAATCATCAAATGGGAGTTTTTTCTCACCACTGTCGCCTGTGTACTTGCTCTGGTAAGGTTAGGCCTTACTTGTGTGAAGCACCTTGAGGCAACTTTGCTGTGATTTGGTGCTATATAAATGAAAATAAACTGAAACTGAAATTGAAATTAACACTGATGCTCTATATCGGCTTGCCAAAGGAGGGCCGATAATGAAAGGTGGGCAGATAATGTCATTATCTGCTTTGGTCTGCTCTGGAACTGTGTTTTTATACTATGGTATCGTACCACCTATTCAGCAGCAGTACCCACCATCCCTCCCAAAAGACCTCACACCCCAGTACTTATTTTTTTATTTAGTTTTTTTTTAGTTATATTACATTTAAAATATAGCAACATACAAAACTACAGAGTAATAAGCAAACCAGCAAGGTTAAATACAACCCCTGGCAAAAATTATGGAATCACTGGCCTCGGATGATGTTCATTCAGTTGTTTAATTTTGTAGAAAAAAAACCAGATCACAGACATGACACAAAACTAAAGTCATTTCAAATGGCAACTTTCTGGCTTTAAGAAACACTATAAGAAATCAAGAAAAAAAGATTGTGACAGTCAGTAACGGTTACTTTTTTAGACGAAGCAGAGGGAAAAAAATATGGAATCACTCAATTCTGAGGAATAAATTATGGAATCACCCTGTAAATTTTCATCCCCCAAACTAACACCTGCATCAAATCAGATCTGCTCGTTGACATTGACCCTATGCCATGACATTGACCCTATGTGACTTTTTGCAAGGAATGTTTTCACAGTTTTTGCTCTATGGTAAGATGCATTATCATCTTGAAAAATGATTTAATCATCCCCAAACATCCTTTCAATTGTCCAAATTATCAACGTAAACTTGTGCATTTATTGATGATGTAATGACAGCCATCTCCCCAGTGCCTTTACCTGACATGCAGCCCCATATCATCAATGACTGTGGAAATTTACATGTTCTCTTCAGGCAGTCATCTTTATAAATCTCATTGGAACGGCACCAAACAAAAGTTCCAGCATCATCACCTTGCCCAATGCAGAGTCGAGATTCATCACTGAATATGACTTTCATCCAGTATTCCACGATTGCTTTTCCTTATCCCATTGTAACCTTGTTTTTTTGTGTTTAGGTGTTAATGATGGCTTTTGTTTAGCTTTTCTGTATGTAAATCCCATTTCCTTTAGGCGGTTTCTTACAGTTCGGTCACAGACGTTGACTCCAGTTTCCTCCCATTCGTTCCTCATTTGTTTTGTTGTGCATTTTTCGATTTTTGAGACATATTGCTTTAAGTTTTCTGTCTTGATGCTTTGATGTCTTCCTTGGTCTACCAGTATGTTTGCCTTTAACAACCTTCCCATGTTGTTTGTATTTGGTCCAGAGTTTAGACACACTGACTGTGAACAACCAACATCTTTTGCAACATTGCGTGATGATTTACCCTCTTTAAAGAGTTTGATAATCCTCTCCTTTGTTTCAATTGACATCTCTCGTGTTGGAGCCATGATTCATGTCAGTCCACTTGGTGCAACAGCTCTCCAAGGTGTGATCACTCCTTTTTAGATGCAGACTAACGAGCAGATCTGATATGATGCAGGTGTTATTTTTGGGGATGAAAATTTACAGGGTGATTCCATAATTTTTTCCTCAGAATTGAGTGATTCCATATTTTTTTTTCCTCTGCTTGGTCTAAAAAAGTAACCGTTACTGACTGCCACAATCTTTTTTTCTTGATTTCTTATAGTGTTTCTTAAAGCCAGAAAGTTGCCATTTGAAATGACTTTAGTTTTGTGTCATGTCTGTGATCTGCTTTTTTTCTACAAAATTAAACAACTGAATGAACATCCTCCGAGGCCGGTGATTCCATAATTTTTGCCAGGGGTTGTATAATATTCTGCACCAGGATTTCTGAAGGCAGTGTGACGTTGGTTGGTAGAACAGAATAATCCAAGATGGCGGAATACATGGAGACAGATGTATTTATGCATAAACCTAATATGTCTTGGCATTTTTCCACTCATGTTTTGTAAAAATAGCAACTAAACACTTATAAATCTAAAAAACCCTGTTTGTGTAACCACGCAGCACCACCTCTGAGGTGATTTATAACACATTTTACAGAGATGTTAGCAAGCTAACTATGACACAGAGGTGCCACTGAAACCAATCAATCAAACTATGATTCTGTCAAGCACAGAGTAAACACTAATGGTGACAGTGTTTTATCATTGTGCACAATAACGCCAAGTAAGCACGAGCTAGGAACGCCGATCAAGCAACAAATGCTAACTGTTTGTTGCTAATCTGACCACAGGGTAAATGGATGTTATCTGTTTGATGAATGATAGTGGATATGGTTTGCATGTGCTTGTGCAGTGTAAATGATAATAACATATTATTATTCTGGGATGATTTATTATCACTGCTACATCTACGGTTAGCAACCTGTTATTTCATTAGAAGCCTGAGGCTTCATGAAGGGCTAATGATAAATTATAGCGCTCTCCAAAGTATATAGTATAATTACAACGTTATTTTTGTGTCTCATTTGTTGTTGCACATTATTACATTATTACATTTCCATGAGAATATGTTACTATATAAAGAAGTGAAAATGTACCACATTTTGGTGAGTTATCACGCAATTTGTTGTTTGTGCCTAATATTTTGGCATGTACCCTCTTGCCACTGCAAGTGATGTAATTATGTTATAACAAGTGGAATGACTGTTTTTCTACCATTTATGTGTGCACATTATTAAGGTCAAAAAGTCAAAGCAAGTCCACATGGAGATGGACAGGCACACATATTGATTCCTACATCCAGCTCTTTACTCTGACTGCTACCACATGGTTACTGTACACTCCCTGGGTTACATCTGCTGCGCGTTAATGCATGCATGCGTCTCCGTAGTGCACATACCTCACACTATGTGTGGGCAGTATAAGGGAAAGTCATCCGCACGCATATATGCATACAGTGGCGTTTAACTCACCATCTGTTCGCCAAGGTCCTGTGAGGCCTCCATGATGTCTTTGATCTGGATCCACTTGAAGAGGAAAAAACATTTTAAAAATGTGTTAATGTCTAAAAAAATTTTTAAATAGGATTTCTCTTTTTTTGCCAAGACTAAGGATTTAATAGTAAATGATCATCTGCATACAGTAATATCATTTCCAGAGGTGTAGGCTATAATATTACAAGCATTTTGATTTCTTTGTGTGACTATTGGCAGGATTACTCAAAAGATTGCATATAGATTATGTTCTGGGAAATAAGTGATTCAGTATTGGAGTTGATATGGAATGTATTCTAGAACTAGCATCCAGAAGAATGTTTGACACATACATAGCAACATTTAACTAAACAGTTGTGACAGGCTGTAAAAACATAAATAAATAAAAATGTGTGCATATATATATATATATATATATATATATATATATATATATATATATATACAACAATGATGATGATGATGATGATGATGATAATAATAATAGTAATAATAATAATTTATGTCTTCCGATAGGATACCTTCCCCAGTTTAATCCTCCCTGAGGAATATTTACTGATAATAATTGCAATTGGGTCCATACGTATTTGGACACAGACACACGTTTTTATTATTTTTACTATTACTATTCAATTAATAACCTCTGTGTATGTGTGTGTATATATATATATATATATATATATATATATATATATATATATATATATATATATACACACACACACACATATCTCGTACTGCTGCAAGCATTAAGTGAAATGTGTAAAGCTATTGCTGATAACTCCCTTTTTTGAATGTGCCTCTCAATGAAAGCATTTTATTGTCGAAGCAGCGGCAACCGTACAATAACCCGTGCAGTACAGAGTCCATAAATTAATAAAAAGAGTGCTGTGATGGAGATTTTGTCCCACATAAAATTATACAGCAGCAAATCCTCACAACTGAGAAGCTGGAATCAGTCAGTTTTGTTGTTGAGTTTAAGCAAATATGAATATTGTGAATTGATATAAAACAACGGTTTCAGTCATATTTAAACGTGACCACCGCCACAAATTAAATTGATTACATCATTGATTTGTTTTCTGGTCATTTAGCTGTTTGTTTGTTTGTTTTTTTATCGAGGTGATGGCATCTTCTGTGCACATCTGTCAGGGAGACCTTCTGTCAATGTGTTTATGTGTGAGCAACAGGAGACTGGAGGAGGGAAGCAGTGGCGTTAACTTCGCCATATCATCTTCAGCCGAGGGTGAAGTAGAGGGATAATTGCAGAAGTAAATATCAACAATGAAAACGGAGAAGAGTAAACGATACAGCTGGGTGGCTGGCTCACAACCACAGACACAGTGGCTGGCGAGTGACCCTATTAATACCGGACAGGAGACAGATTGGCGCACAAATCTGGAGCAGCAGAGCGGCACGCAGGTCGTCTCAAACTTAAGAAAGATGCAGCGAGATAAGGGCGTGTTAAAAAATGGCGCCATGAACCGCACTCTGTTGTTCTCTGTGTCTTTTTTGGCAACCGTCAAGGCAGAGAGGGCGAAACTGCAACAAAAGAGCGGCTGAAAGAATGGAAAGCAAAATGCAAAGGGGGCAGGAAAAAAAAAAACAGCAGAAGAGTACAAAATGTCTCCTATCTGGTATATTGTGCAACGGCCGTCAGGAAAAGTTTGACAGCCGAACAAAAGGAGAGGCTGCAAAGACGCTCACTTGTATGCGTACACAATAGAGCTTCCCAGTCATGAGATCTCTGGCCCTAACAAGTGCTGCAAGGTGTGGCACGCACCATTTCAAACCCAGCATGTGCAGATTTTTCTCATGTTTTTTCTCAAAAAACATGTGATGTTACAATTTGTTGCAGACTACAGGTGGAAAATTTAAAATTTCTCCCCAACCCAAACAGAACCAAGGAAACTGAACAGGTTCATCTCAAGTCGGGTCCAAAAAAAAAAAAACTTGTGTGGAGTTGGCAGTTCTCCAAAACTGAATGACAATGCAAGACAAGTGAGGGAAGCCACCAAGACACCAGCGATGACTCCGAAGGCTTCTGCTGCGCATATCAGCAACGTGTATCTGTTGCGCCACCGGGCGCCGCTTCACTGTGAAGTGGAATGGACATGCATTTTCATTCAAAAAAACAGATCAAATCTAGGCTTGAGTCACCTGTGTGCCTTCTAGCAAACTGTAGCTAAAAATTCCCATTTTGTTTTAGAGATATCAATCATTCTCTGTCCCACTCCACCTGGACACTGTGTAATTGAGTGACCGTGCAAGAAGGAGACTTGTAAGAGAGACACCCATAATGACTTAAAGGCGTTATGGGCTTCTGTGGCTGTAAATGGAGTCAAGACTGAAAACCTGTTTTTATTCTCTTTTTTATGAATAGTTTTTATTTTTATCTGTTTTATTCTTTTACTTCTGTTTTTATTAATGTATATGATTAATTCATTTTTAATTATTTATTAAATTTTATGTTGACTTGTTTCATGTAAGGCGCCTTGAGACGGCTTTTGCTGTGATTTGGCGCATTATAAGCTAATTAAATTAAATTAATACAGTTGACAAAAACTGCACTATGTGCATTATCTTTCCCAAATCCCAGCTATAGATGCTTATCACTCTTTCTGAGAATTGCTTATTCCAGACAGATTTGGAAATGTTCATATGTCCATCCTACGACTTGTCTGCGGAAAACGCCTATTAAGAAAAAAAGTCGCTGTCCAAATACTTATGGGCCTGACTGTATGACTCACTCTTATGCGTCTGTGCAAAATGTTTGCGAAAGTGTCGCAAATGCCTGTAAAATTACATCCAGCTGCACCTGCAGATTCACACTCGCACCAAATTTTCGTTAATTTTCATGCAATTTCCCGCAAGCGGTGCACTCACCCTGATTGCCCCCAGGGGGCGACACATTTGCTGGAGTAACTTGCGCAAATTTAAAACTTGGCAGATTTGGTATGAGAGCTGAACCCCCCCCCTGCCAGCCAGTCATGCATGTGTGCCGGTGCGTGTTTCTTGTGCACTGCTGTGCTTTCTGAATTGGCCTTTTAAATTAACTGGCATCCTTTTTAATTTTTCATAGCGTCCAGCTCCTCCTGGCCTGAAACCGAAGACAATAATGTGTCTCTCAGGTGAATTGATTTGTGCCCGAGCCTCACCCCTCCTTCCCTCCGTCTCCCTCCTCCCTCCCTCACCTCAGCGATGGACAGAATCGGCCTAAAGGAATCCCGTTCTCTCTTGTGTTTCACTCTACCCTTCACGGCTATTCTCTCCAAATAGTGGACGATGATCTTAAATTAAGTTTTCATGTCATTTTGTAGGACATAAAACCTTTTTAGGGGTTTAGAAGAACTTTATAAGAAATAATCTCATATTTTTAGTTGGATTGTTGCTTTAAAATGCCTAAAATTTGGTTTTATTGTTACTTTCTCCACATATTTGCCCCCTGGTTGCCCTAAAACCACCCAGCAGTTACCCGATCCCACACAGAAATCAATAGTGCCCACCATTTCCCTTCAGTGTCCCAGAAGACAGAATTATATTTCTCACTGTAGCCATTGACAGCGAGACAAGAATCACATGAGACTGTGGCGGATTAAGAAGCACATGGTGCCGCTACTGTGTGGTGACTTCACGCCATAAAAACCAAACAGGCAGACTGGAGGGGACGAGTGAAAAGCCACTGATCTGATTTTTTTTTTTTTATTACACTTTTTTCAACATACTCCTACCTCTTACTCATACCTCCCCCCAAGGCAAAAATCTGAATATTAATTGTGATTTTTTTTTCCCAGTTAAATAAACAAAATAATAATAATGATAATAAAAAATAAAATAAAATAAATGGTCATTGGTGAATCATATTTGGAGCATCACAAGGAGTGGATACATAAAATTCTGGTGCTGGTATGACTGTATACTCGTGTGGTTTTAATGGGCTCTTTTCTTTATTGATATGCTTGCAAAGACAAAATTAGAAATGTGTAAATGTGAATTTCACAAAAATTCTAAAGATTCCCTGTTTGTGTTAAACGTGAATTTCTCTGTAAGCAGGGTAGAAACGTGGGCACAATTACAATAAATAAAATCAAGAAAAGATGCAAAGTGTCAATTAATGTGCTAGAGTGCAAACCAGTCTGTTTTTAATGAATCATGCCATAATTTTACGGCATGACTTTTTTATTAGTAGTATTATTATTATTTTTAATTGATTACTGTCAGTGGATTGTTGTAGTTGGATTTTACACTGGGCTGGAAAACCTGCACAATAACCAGTTTTTTTTTTTAATCTATATGAAACAGTATGTTATGTTCTTTAACATACTGCTATCCTAAATAAAATAGACAATATTTCTGTAATGCATATTTTTTTCTTAACGGAAAAATATATTACACATACAATCAATGTCCCCTCATCTTTGCATCTTTCTTAGTGTAAATCACTCAAGAACTTCCAATATAATTACTTTTTATTCTGCTACATTGACATTCCAGGCAATCTGTGCATGACATAACCTTAAATGGTTTTGGCGCAATTGCGAAAATAATATTAAAATATAATTTTCAAAATTAAATGTATTTGAAAACAAAAGAAAAAAGTCACGCATCAAGTATATTTTAGTTAATAATTTATTTTATTATAATAGTAATAATAATAATAATAATAACAAATGGGTGTGCGGTCATTTCCCGGCATGCCCTGAGAGCCGTGTCTCGCGCACTGCCGTGTGTTGGTTTAGTGTGAAACTTTATCAGTGTGGATTTCGGTGCCCTATCAGATTTGGAGTCGGTAACTTGTGGTGTCGTTAGGGGCAGGTCGCTGATGCCGGGGCCACTGAAGCCCTGAGAGCCCGATGTGTGGTTTAAGATTCCCTTTTCCTACATATCAAATATAAACACAAACTCCACGTGCGTGGGACGGAGAACGAACGGCGGGAGCGCCGGGCGGCGCGCGCGCACACCGAGTGACGACATGTAAATTTGGCAGAAAAAGGAAAAACAAAATTAATCATAAAATGATGATTTTGACATTCATTCACTGTAAAGGTTACAGGAATGTAACTGTCATATTTTTAAAATCAGATTCCAAAAATTAATTCAGATTTTTTTTTTAAAAAGGTGTCTGCTGAGTTTTCCACAAAAAGCAAATGTAAGAATTGTGATTTATACGCTGTCTAGAAATTTTTAAGATCAAAATTGTGCTTTTATGAAACGCCACACTTTATTGTATTCAGAATAAAACAAAGTCAAGCTGTCAGTCTACCTATTTGACGCGATAAAACTCATAATTTGAGGATATTTAAGAATGGAAAATAAAATGCAAAGTGAACATACCGTGGTTGCTTAAAAAAAAAAGATTTCCACCCCCAGTAGTCTAAATTTCTTCACTCCTCAGAAAGGCTCATCATTAAAAAAAAAAAAAAAAAAAAAAAAAGAAGAAGCAGCAGCGACGGCGGCGTTGTCGCTACACAGCGCCCCCTGCTGTCAACAAGGCGGATTAAAAAGCCTTTCAGCCGCCGCTGAGTCCGGAACAAACAGAGTCCAGTGGCATGAAACGAGTCATTACAAAGTCCCGGGAGCTGCTGTGACGAGGCCGCAGCTCACTTCCAGGAGGGAAAAAACCAAAGAAACAAACACCTTTTTATATTTTAAATCCGAGTCCCAAATCAACACCCCGAAGTGTTTGGACCCAACTTCATGATTGGAGACCGAGTTACTGCGCATGCGCCCAGCTGCCATGCGGACACTGTTGGGAAAGTGTCCAAAGAGTAAGGGGGAGGGAGGGACAGAGTTATTAATAGTTTGGCCCACTTTATCTGTCTGTCTGTCTGTCTTCTAAACCAGTGGTTTACCGATTATCTAATGTAGTTTCCAAATTATCATCTAATGTACTTTCCAAAATGACTTTATCCAATCCAGTCTCCAAATTTAATTCAGTCCAATCTAGTTGCCAAGTTAACTATCATATAACATAGTTTCCAAATCAATTTCTATTAATCCAGTTTCCAAATTCATTTCTATCCAATAGTTTCCAAATTCAATTCTATCAACATAGTTTCCAAATTAGCATCTAATCTAGTTTCCAAAATGACTTTAACCAATCCAGTCTCCAGATTTAATTTTGTCCAATCTAATTGCCAAATTAACTATCATATAACCTAGTTTCCAAATCAATTTCTATTAATCCAGTTTCCAAATTCATTTCTATCCAATAGTTTCCATATTCAATTCTATCAACATAGTTTCCAAATTAACATCTATTCAATCTATACTCAACAAAAATATAAACGCAACACTTTTGGTTTTGCTCCCATTTTGTATGAGATGAACTCAAAGATCTAAAACTTTTTCCACATACACAATATCACCATTTCCCTCAAATATTTTTCACAAACCAGTCTAAATCTGTGATAGTGAGCACTTCTCCTTTGCTGAGATAATCCATCCCACCTCACAGGTGTGCCATATCAAGATGCTGATTAGACACCATGATTAGTGCACAGGTGTGCCTTAGACTGCCCACAATAAAAGGCCACTCTGAAAGGTGCAGTTTTATCACACAGCACAATGCCACAGATGTCGCAAGATTTGAGGGAGCGTGCAATTGGCATGCTGACAGCAGGAATGTCAACCAGAGCTGTTGCTCGTGTATTGAATGTTTATTTCTCTACCATAAGCCGTCTCCAAAGGCGTTTCAGAGAATTTGGCAGTACATCCAACCAGCCTCACAACCGCAGACCACGTGTAACCACACCAGCCCAGGACCTCCACATCCAGCATGTTCACCTCCAAGATCGTCTGAGACCAGCCACTCGGACAGCTGCTGAAACAATCGGTTTGCATAACCAAAGAATTTCTGCACAAACTGTCAGAAACCGTCTCAGGGACGCTCATCTGCATGCTCGTCGTACTCATCGGGGTCTCGACCTGACTCCAGTTCGTCGTCGTAACCGACTTGAGTGGGCAAATGCTCACATTCGCTGGCGTTTGGCACGTTGGAGAGGTGTTCTCTTCACAGATGAATCCCGGTTCAAACTGTTCAGGGCAGATGGCAGATAGCGTGTGTGGCGTCGTGTGGGTGAGCGGTTTTCTGATGTCAATGTTGTGGATCGAGTGGCCCATGGTGGCGGTGGAGTTATGGTATGGGCAGGTGTCTGTTATGGATGACGAACACAGGTGCATTTTATTGATGGCATTTTGAATGCACAGAGATACCGTGACGAGATCCTGAGGCCCATTGTTGTGCCATACATCCAAGAACATCACCTCATGTTGCAGCAGGATAATGCACGGCCCCATGTTGCAAGGATCTGTACACAATTCTTGGAAGCTGAAAATGTCCCAGTTCTTGCATGGCCGGCATACTCACCGGACATGTCACCCATTGAGCATGTTTGGGATGCTCTGGACCGGCGTATACGACAGCGTGTACCAGTTCCTGCCAATATCCAGCAACTTCGCACAGCCATTGAAGTGGAGTGGACCAACATTCCACAGGCCACAAAAAACAACCTGATCAACTCTATGCGGAGGAGATGTGTTGCACTGCATGAGGCAAATGGTGGTCACACCAGATACTGACTGGTATCCCCCCCCCCCCCCCCCCAATAAAACAAAACTGCACCTTTCAGAGTGGCCTTTTATTGTGGGCAGTCTAAGGCACACCTGTGCACTAATCATGGTGTCTAATCAGCATCTTGATATGGCACACCTGTGAGGTGGGATGGATTATCTCAGCAAAGGAGAAGTGCTCACTATCACAGATTTAGACTGGTTTGTGAACAATATTTGAGGGAAATGGTGATATTGTGTATGTGGAAAACGTTTTAGATCTTTGAGTTCATCTCATACAAAATGGGAGCAAAACCAAAAGTGTTGCGTTTATATTTTTGTTGAGTGTAGTTTCCCAATGAACTATCATCTATTGTAGTTTCCAAATGAGCTAACTCATAATATATTTTGTGAACCATTCATTATCTAGTTTCTTAACCAATTTCAATTTCAATTTATCTTCATTTATATAGCGCCAAATCACAACAGAGTTGCCTCAAAGCGCTTCACACAGGTAAGGTCAGACCTGTGTAACCAATTAACTTATTTCTGAACCATGAATTTATCTTCTACTTCTTTCAGCTGCTCCAATTAGGTGTCACCACAGCAGGTCAATCATTTCCATCTCACCCTGTTCTCTATATCTTTCTCTGTCACACCAACCACCTACATGTCCTCCCTCACCACATCCATAAACCTCAGCATCCTTCTCCTTATATACCCTGGATCCCTCTTCTACACATGTCCAAACCATCTCAGTCTCACCTCTGACTTTGTCTCCAAACCATACTACCTGAGCTGTCCCTCTAATATGTTCATTCCTAATCCTGTCCATTTGTCATTCCCAAAGAGAATCACATCCTCAACTCTGCCACCTCCAGCTCTGCCTCCTGTCTTTTTGTTAGTACCACCGTCTGTAAACCGTACAATAAAGCTGGTCTCACGACTGTCTTGTAAATGTTCCCCTTCACTCTTGCAGATATTCTTAGGTCAAAAATCACTCCTGCCACCTTTCTCCACCCATTCCACCCTGCCTAAACTCTTTTCTTCACCTTTCTACCACACTGTCCATTACTTTGGACAGTTCACCCCAAGTATTTAAACTCATATTTTCATCACTTTTACTACTTGTAACCATTCCACTGGGCTCCTTCTCATTCACACACATGTACTCAGTCTTGCTCCTACCAACTTTCATTCCCCTGCTCTCCAGAGCATATCTCCACATTTCCAGGCTAAACTCAACCTGCTGTCTACTCTCATTACAGATCACAATCTCATCTGTAAACATCATAGTCCATAGAGATTCCTGTCTGATCTCATCCATCACCACTGTGAATAAGAAAGGACTGATCCTTAGTGTAATCCCACTTCCACCTTGAATGAGTCTGTCATTCCTACTGTGCATCTCACCACTGTCACACTATCCTTGTACATGTCCTGCACTACCCTCAGATACATCTTTGCCACTCATGACTTCATCATACAATACCACAGCTCTTGTCTTGGCACTCTGTCATAAGATTTCTCTAAATCCACAAACACACAATGTAACACACAATGGCCTTCTCTGTACTTCTCCATCAGTTCTCTAAGAGCAAACATTGGATCTGTAGTGCTCTTTCTCGACATTAAACTGTATTGCTGCTCTCAGATGTTCATCTGTTTTCTAAACCTAGCTTTTATTACTCTTTCCCATAACTTCATGCTGTGGCTGATCAGCTCAATGCCCCTGTAATTATTGCAGCCCTGCATATCACCCTTATTCTTAAAACAAGAACCAGCGCACTTCATCTCCACTCCTCAGGCATCCTTTCACTGTCGAAGATTTTATTAAACAATCTGGTTAGAAATTCCACTGCCATCTCACCTAAACATTTCCATGTCTCCACTGGAATGTCATCTGGACCAGCTGCCTTTCCACTCTTCATCCTTTTCATAGCTACCCTCACTTCATCCTTACTAATCTCTTGCACTTCCTGATTTACTCTCTCTACATCAGAGGTCTCGAACTGGTTCCAGAAATGGCCGAGAGGGTGCAGGCTTTCTGTGCAACCACCCACTCCAGCAGGTGATTTCACTGATTAACTGATTCCACCTGCTCAAAGTGATGTTAATCAGTGAAATCACCTGCTGGAGTGGGTGGTTGCACAGAAAGCCTGCACCCTCTCGGCCCTTTCTGGAACCGGTTTGAGACCTCTGCTCTACATCTTCCAGTCTCTTCACGCTCTCATTTTCTTCATTCATTAGTTCCTCAAAATATTCTCTCCACCTTCTCAACACATGCCAACTTTTTAACTTTCATGTAGTCTAGTTTCCAAATGAACTTTCATTTAATTTATCTTCTGAACAATGCATAATCTACACGCTTATTTATTTTGTTTCTGAACCACATGTAATCTATCATTTAATGTAGTTTCTGAATGAATGTTTCATCCATTCAAATTTCCAAATTAACTATCATTGAATCTATCTTCTGTACTTTCATCTACTACTTTCTTAACCAGTTATCATCTTGTTTCTGAATTATCTGTCATTTTGTCTATTTTCCAAATGAACTGTCATCTAGTTTCCAAATTAACTACCGTGTAATCTATCTTCTGAACCGTTCATTCTTGACTTGAACCAGTTATCTTGTTTCTGAACCATTTGTCAGGTGATCGATTTTCTGAATTAACTACCACTTCATCTAATTTCCAAATTAACTATCATGTAATCTAGCTTCTGAACAATACATCAACTATTTGCTTAACCTGTTATCTTGTTTCAGAACTATCTACCATCTATGTTCCAAATTCATTATCTAATCTAGTTTCCAATTGACTATCATGTAATCTATCTGTCTTCTGAACCAGCTAGTGTTTTCTATCATGTAATCTATCTTGTGAACCATTCAACATCTACTTTCTTAGCCAGTTATCATCTTGTTTCTGAATCATCTGTCATTTTGATCTATTTTCCGAATTAACTGTTATCTAATCGATCTTCTGAACCATCCAACATACTGTAATCTAGTTTCCAAACATCTGTCCTCTAATCTTGTTTCTGGACCATTTTTCACCTACTGTAGTCTATGTTATGAATCATATGTGAACAGTTTGTTTAATAGTTAAGAAAGTACATTTAAAAATACTGTGCAGAACATGTGAGAACCTACCATCCCTGGTTCTCAAGACCAGGCACCTAAGTGTCTCTACTCTACTCTTTTCTACTCTCCTATTTTACTCTTCCTTTTTAGATATTTAGATATACCTTTGTATACTGGCATAGTTCCACCTTAGAATTGGAATATAATATATAAGGTATACCTTACTGAATTTTCATGTGATTATTGTCATTGGATATCTTTTTACATTGTTGCTTTGATAAAATGTAAACAAAAAAATTAAATATTCCCATCAAATGTTATTATTTTATCAAAACAACAGTCCCAAACTCAGAGATTCCATTGAAATCATAACATTTTAAGGTTTGACTATTATTTTTCTCTGGTAAGTGTCTTAAACACTTAAACAGCAATTCTTTTTTTATAGTGATAGAAAGCCCACTACTATACAAGCCGCTCATCCCAGCCAGATTTTTGGACTGGTTATATTGTTTTAATTTTGGTATAATTTTTTTTTTCCATCAACACATCATCCTGGAAGATGGGCATTCATTTTTTTTCTTCCTTCCCGTCTGAAATCTCCAAGCTGCTAAGAGAACAGATGCAATTGATACATTGGATATCTAGAGCACATCTCTTTTACACCGGAATCAAAAGAAAACACGCTTTTTTTCTCACTAAAGACAAAAGCTTTACCTCTGCTAATAAGCCTATGTTCTTAATCTTGGTTGTGAGGTAGCAGACATACTCAAATAGTTTTTGACTGGTTGTCATTAAACTTGGTGGATGATAGGACATGGCCTAGGGAAGAATACATGGTCCAGGTGAGATGGTTAAAGCCAGATTTAAGATTTTTTTTGATAATTATCTGGTGTGAGATCCATTGGACTGGAGCTTAGCTCTTGATTCTGCAGAGTGAAGAGGAAGAGAATCGTTTATGATTCCAACCGGTGGGATGCCCCTAAACCAATGATGGACTGGGACAAAGCAGATAAAAGACACACGTCACCTCAACTAGCAGAACCCCGGTCTTTTGCTACATTCTGCTTTGTATGCCCCCTCCAATTAAATTGGCCATCAGTACCAGGTATGTTCTCTTTTATTTGTTTGTCATCAGGGTTTTTCAGCACTTTCTTAAAGTCCACATTTTGAAAATTTACCTTATTTTCTTCTAGTGGGCAATGCCCAATTTTCAGGTGGATTGTTTCTTTTCCAAACGATGAGCTTTCCCAGGAGGCCTCGGCTCACCAACCACATATCCAGCTTCAACCCACCAGGTGGTACTTGTCCAGGAACATGATTCCTCATTGGCTTTTTAACCGTCAAACACGGCCAGCACCGCTCATTGGGTCCTGCCACCAGGAATCAATACCCTTGTCTTCTTGTTGGTGAAAAATATGGATGCCAAACCTTTAGTTTTCTGAAAGTTCTTGCTTGAAACAAAGCTACTAAATGGATTGACATGGGTAGGAACAAGGTAGGACATCTATAAACAGCAGGATTTAATTACCATCACGACATCAGCCTTCCTATGGTCCCGTTTGACTCTTTCGATGCGCATGACGTCTAACCCGCCATGATTCCTTGATCTCCCCGTCTTGCAAGCACGCCTGAACCCTCCTGCTCGGTGATTGACACATTCTGCAAGAATAAATTAATACCTCAAGCTGTGACGGAGCCCAAAATAGCAGGAAGCTGTCGCTGACCTGCACTCTCCAGTGCCACATGTCAGCAAGCTCAACAGACTTGGCAGAACATTCTGCACAAAGACGCACCTACAGGTGGGTTTCGGTCCAAATGGTTTGGTCAGTCATCACTGTTGTGTCTGCACTCACAATCTAAAAGTTTATTCCTGTGCATGGTCTTAAACGTTTGTTAGTGTTCACAAAATCAATGGTTTAATTGACCTGACACCACTTTGGTATTTGAAGGCATTGGTGGATGTGTCTATTTTTTTGGCCAGCTGTTCTTCACGTTGGACGGGGCCCAAGACCAAAGATGTTTAACAGCACAGGACTAGTAGTCGTTGCCAAGTCACAGAGCCTCTGGTTCATGCCAAGTAGGGGGTGGGTGAGAGAACATGCCATATAGCTGGAACTGTATTTATAGATATGTGAGGAACTTGTGCTTAGGCCGGACCGAGGTGCTGACGACGTAAAACGAGAGGACTCTTCCAGAAGTCGAGTGTCAGATAAAAATACCCGGTAAAAGATGGGCCTGATCATTAGTGGCGCAGTGTGGCATGTGACATGGCAGCGTTTCAGAGGTGATTTATGATTATTACTACAGCTAACCTCCACTCCTTTCCTGTCCCCGCCCTCCATCCCAACTTGGGTTGTCAAGTCTAAGGGTGCAGGGGGTTTATTTTCAGGACGACAAGCTTCTACCATTTTTACCTTTGCAGCAAAAGAAAAAAGGACGCATGCAATCTGCAGCCATTCTGCAAGAAAATACGTAAACTTTGTTACTGCCAATATTCATTTGTTGCTGCTTAATTCAAAATAGATTTACAAGTTTAAAAAAATGAATTAGGTCACACTGTGCAAAATTGTTGATAAATGTGTTCAAGTTAAATATGGATGGAATTTCATGATAAACATACTAAAAGTTCCAGAATTTTAAGTTGCACCAGACATCCAGTTTTAGAGGCACAGCCTTCTAGTCTTTCACCATTATGGTGTGTCAAGAATTTTGTAGTGTTTAATATTTCCCTTTTTGTGATTTTGTTGTGATGTTACTTCATTTGGTGTTTTGCGCATTTTTGCAACAGTGATATTTTTTTTGGGGGGGGGGGGGGGTGTTGATAATTGCTGTTGTAAGCATTTAAAAATGAATAAATGAAATAAAATTGAAGCAATTTTCTTTTCTTTCAACATTTTGAACCAGTAAATCATCGCCTGAAACAATTTTACTTTCCGGAGTTGAATTTTGTTTTGTGAAGCATTTTGAGACATTTGACAAAATATTTGCTTTGGGGGCGGGGCCAGCAGCAGCAGCAGCACCTTTCCATTTAAAGTGGCAGGCACAGAAACTGTTTTTCCTACCCAGTGGAAAAAGCCTAGGCATGTACCTTGTAAAATATAGATAAAATAATTCAATAAATTGCTATATCCTCTCCAAGTTAATGCAATAAATAAATGCTACTATCTTGTAAGTCACCAAAATAAAAATTCACATAATGAGGACAAAGTGATTGAATATTGGTTAACATTGTTTAACCAGCTCAATAAAAAATATGTTTATTTTGCTTATATAATGTATTGTACCTGTGTGTGAAATGGTGGACATGTCTGGGCATGCGTGATGGAAATTAGTAGCAGGTGTGATTGATTTCTTTCACTCCCCATACCTTGGTCTGTTGAAGACCTGTGAATAAAAATCTTTAGGGTGTGTCACCTATGGGATATTTACACACATTAATATCTGCTTTTAAGACAATCGGTAACCTTTCTGAAAAGGTAGAATCTCGCTCATGTGATGGTGTATTTATTGGAAGGAACCAGTCAGAACAAAGCTCTGTATATTGATGTATGCTGATGATGTTCCACTTTGGGTTTGGGACAAAAAAAAAAGCTCTGTCATTGTGAAAATTATGGTATTACACAAAGCGAAACACACATAAGTTCAGCAATTTTGTCATCGTTGTTGTGATCCAAGTTGCATCTATGGAAGAAATACAGTGAACAAGATCCAAGATGAGCCAAGAAGAAAGAAACCAGCCAGATGACACCATGTCACACTTGGCCAGTCGATATTCAAAAAGTCTTGGAATCGGAAATTCAAGAAATCCGCCTTCTTGTTTTCCTCATCAAGATGAAGGGTGTGGATACTTCGACAATCTAAACCAGGGGTGTCCAAGTTTGGTCCTCGAGAGCCACATTCTTGACACTCTTAGTTGTCTCCCTGCTCCAACACACCTGAATCCAATGAAAGACTCGTTAGCAGACTTTTAATGAGCCTTTCATTGGGATTCAGGTGTGTTGGAGCAGGGAGACAACTAAGAGTGTCAAGAATGTGGCTCTCGAGGACCGAACTTGGCCACCCCTGATCTAAACGGTGGCAGGTGGTTTCCTGTACAAGGAAAGGAAGTAAGTGAGTGGGTAGGTGGGTAAGTCGGTCATTAAAGTCACTTTAAATTCTGCCCTATGAATCAATTCTTTGCAAAAGCATTGACGCAATAGAGAAAGAAGAAAAGCGCACAGCCTATTTCAGGCTGCTGCCTTTCCTAATTGGCGAAGCGAGCTGCTGCAGGGAGGAACAAAGGAAACATTTAACACGTCGTAAATTCCAGTAATGTTATGCTGAGAAGCTGCTGCTCCAATTACACATACAAGTCCCCCTCCCACCTGGCGCTTTATTAGTGTCCAATGACAAATAGAGACATACTGCATGTGATATAGTGAGTAAGATAGAGGTACCTGGATCTTCTTTTTGTGCAGCCTTCAGTCATCAAATTTTCTCTTTTCCCAAAAAATGAAAAACAACTTCCAGCTCCTGATGTGTCTTTACAGAATGTGCAAACACCCACTTAAATGGCTAAAATGTGTTATATGATGTAAAACAAAGAAAAGGAGTAAGAAGATAAAATTGACATTTTTTTGTAATTTTCTTTGATAATCACCTGAAGTCATTTTGGATTTGAATGTCAAAAATTGTGAAACATTTAGAATGATACATTTAATTGGCGAACAATAGATTCTTGGACCAGTTAGTGACCAAATATTAGAGCATATATTGTGCTAAAAAATGGTTTTATCAAAAGTATTCATAAAAATATGGTTGGGAATTCATGTTAAGCATCTACAGAATCTCACAATTGTATGTGTGTAATTTTAGAAAATATCCTGCGATGATCAAAATTCAGGCTGAAATGGCTCCTCTCACTCTTCTGTGACATATGTCACGGTAGTCCATATTAGGACTTCTGCCTTCACTGTGAACCCCACCCACCGAGTCTATTTTTCTTTTAAAAAAAAAAAAAAAAAAAAGATGCACTAGTATGGAGCCCAGGAAGTGTCATCGCAAAATGTTTTGCATTTGGAGAGAATGTGCGCTCATTTTATGATGTTGTGCGCACGTTTTATGATATTGTGCACACATTTTATGATATTGTGCGCATGTTTTATGATATTGTGGGCAAAACAAGGCCACGATCTACTTAATTGTGGCCACAATTTGTAAAACGTGCACTCAATATTGTCTTGACACATAAATGTTGGCTATTAGTCAACAAACCAGGAGACAGTGTAATACATTTCTCATTAGAAATGGATGTGGTCAGGGTGTCATGGTTTGGGCGCACAAGGACATATAGAGAACAATAGCTGCCCAGCATGGCATCATCTGGAGTTTAAGCACATTAAAAAGGATGCTGAGGGCGAAGTGTCTCCCCATCGTGAGGATGATAATTTAGGTCATATCATTTTAAACGAAAGGAAAATGTGCGCACGTTTTATTATAATTCGAGGGCTCAATGAAAGGAAAACGTGCGCACGTTTTATTATTTCGAGGGCTCAATGAAAGGAAAACGTGCGCACGAATTATCACAGCCAGCAAAATAAAATATCACTTTAAGTGACCTCTCCTGGGTTCCGTACATTAGATTGGTGGTTACAGCATTTTTTTTTCCTTTTTGGGAAACATGAAAATGTGTATAATATGTCCCCTTTAAATACTTTTGGAGCAGTGTTTCTATTCACACAGCTGTTCTCGTTTTGGAATTTGAATATCAAATTTTTTGATTTTTACGATGCATCACAATGCTCACGGTTTCACCCACATTACTGATAATATCAGTTCTAGATTTCCTCAAATGGTTTTGTCTGTTTCACGGAGAGAAAAGCCGTATTTTAATGCACATTTGCTTCCTAGGACCTGGAGAGAGGTGCTGTGGGGTTCGGTTAAAGTTTTCTTAATCTCTTAAGGCAAATGATGGAGCATATGTCTAAGATGGTGAGACTGTGATCAAGTGTGTGTGAGAGGGTGATTTTGTTGATAAGGTGTGTGTTCCACACGGACAGATGATGTGATGAGGACAATAGCTCTCTCACACTCCAGCCAATGGAAATTAGTTTACCATCAGCTGCGCTCACTCTCTCCTAGCCCCTGTGCAGTATTTCTTCCACCTAATGGCGGTTTTTACTGCGCCACCCAGGGGATGCTACTGTGATCAGACCCAGAACTCCAGGCTTTATGTGGGTTGAATGTTTTACAGTTATGGACATAATAGTTAAGCGTCTGAACAGTCTCGCTGTCCCCCAGCGCTGATTCGTACACCGACCGAAAGGGCAAAAGCTAGCTTAAACGCGAGACATTCTTGTGAAGTTATGTGACCGTGAGCTTACTTTTCAGTGTTTCCGCTGTGAGAAATGCCTGTGAGAAAGAATTAAGATTGTGTGGTTTTATAACTGATGGAATCATCACTGAAAGAACAGACCTTTAAGTGAAATGTTACACCACCGGTGTGAACATACAGTAAAAATCTGAGCTACAGTCATGGTTTCAGCACACTCAGCTTCATGCTAAATTACCCGTGTTTATGAGATTGTCTTCCTGGTTTTGGATTTTAAACTACAAAGTATTATGTTTAGACTTAAAGTAGATGTATAAAGTTGATATCCTCTTGAGCTTTCACCATAACGTCGCTCATAGGTTCACTTAAGAGCTGGTTGGAAGCTCAAATGGAGTGGTTGGCATTAGCCGTGTTAGCACAGTTGCTGACTAACTCCTGGCCAATCCATAAATGGGTAAAGAGGTGCAAGAGTGACATGATAAATGAAGCCCAAACACATCTCCATCTCATACACTGCAAAAACATGGCTTTAAAATACAAGAAAAAGTCATAATTTAAGAGAGATCTCATTTTAAATTAGCAAAATTTTCTGTCAACAGAACAAGAAAATATGACCGGTCAAGTTTTTTAAAAGCAAGTAAATATATCTAACTTTTTTTTTTTTTTTAAGAGACTCCTAAAACTGGTGTGTTTTGACTTAAAATAAGGAGAACATCTAGGAATTACTTTCTTAATATAAGAAAATGTTCTTAAATTCATTATTATGTTAGTGCTACCATCTTTAAATCAGCATATATGGTAGGTAATTTACTCTAGTACAGCTCAACTTAAAATAGGACAACAAATAAAGAACAAAATGTATGAAACAGCATACTCCAGTATCAAAACTGTCTGGTAAGAAATAAATTCCTAGCAGGCTAAAAATAAATAGAGTTTACCTTGATATAAGATATTTCATCTTAGCAAGATCTTATTTTTTGTAGTGACCACATAAGCTACAGCTAACAGGCTAATCAAAAGTTATGACAGGAATATTGCCTCAATAATCATGGAGTAACAGCTGTGAATATGTTTATTTCTGCTGGAAAGTTGGGCTATTTAACATGGGCTTCTATGAGGGAATGACTCATTTTTGGATCCAGCTACAAGTGGCCATTAAAGGAAGAGCAAGGCTTGGCACTTCCGTGTTGGCTTAATTTTTCACCACTTAAAGGTGGACCTTGGCTTTTATCAACCCGATGTCATGCCAGTTCATGATGGCATCATGAAAAGTGATTTAATCTATTAGTTTGTGGTATCGAAAATGGAACACATTTCATGAGAGTATCACAAAGAGAGAGAGAGAGAGAGAGAGAGAGAGAGAGGAAAAAAGCATAAGACTGCTTTTATAGGTTTCTTCAACGTCACTGAGGGGGGATTCAGGCTCCTGTATATTAAAAATTCTGAAATTGTCCTCTTTTACCATAAACTGAAAACAAATCTCTACAACATGATCTATATAAATAAAAATATGAAAGCCAAAATAATGGCTTGCATAAGTAATAGTACTATTTTGCATAACAACTATATCATTACTTTTATTGCAAGTTTCCTTTTGACAGCTCAGTGGATGAATCTGGTCTCATGATGGAAGCCACCAAGAACTGGAAACACACACACTTATCCGCTTGGCTTTTGATTTAATTAAGTGATATAATCAAATATCAGACCTTACAAATAACGTTAATAAGTAAATAAATATATTTTTAGTAAAAACTAGAAAAGTAATTTTTCTTCTGACAGCCAGGGAAAAAAAGAAACAGGAAAAATCTGAGATTTTGTTTTTGATTTGAGACAAAAGCCAAGTTGCAAACCTTCTATATTGCATTTAAATAAATAAAAATGATATATATATTTTTATTATAACATAGAAAGGTCCGGTCTATATTTCAAATGGGGCAGGATAAAACTGCAATTCTACTCCTACTACTACTAATAATCATAATGATAGTAATAATAATTATAAACAAACACCCAATTTGAGATTTTGAATATAGTCAAGTTTCAAACCTCACAAAGTTCATCTAAAATAACCAAACAAAACTGGTAAATAAATCTGGGCCCATATTCACAAATTCTTTGAGTCATGTCCGAGAGCTCCTAACTACTCTAAAGATTCCTAGCAAGGAATCTTACCCCTAAGAGGTATGACTCAGTCTTCTACGATGTAGATCTACAGATACTTATTGTCATTGTGACAAAGTGCAACGAAAGAGTAAAGTCCAAGCCTTTCGGTGCAAATATAAACCTGAGTAAACCACACACAGACTTTAAAGGTCTGGAGAAGAAAAGAAAAATAAACTTAAAATTTAACCGAAGAATGTAGTTGCAAAAAAAGAAATTGCATATAAAAAAAGAAAAGTATGTACAAAACTGTGGATATTTCAGTGGCAGGGTGATTCTTTAACTACGGGCACTATTGGTCTTGTAAATGTAATTTCCACCACACCATTGCCTTACAATATAAAGCGCCTTGGGGCAACTGTTTGTTGTGATTTGGCGCTATATACATGTGCTCTGATGTTACTGTTTATCTCCATAGAAACTACCCAAACAATCTTTCATACAAACTGTTTAAAGGGACATTACAGTGTTGTGGTGGAAATTACGACAATAGTGTGGGACAACTACATTTTGTTAAAAAAAAATCACAACAGTTGTATGACATTGAATACCCCAATTATGTTTTGATTATTTTACTGATATTTTATTCAGAGATATTTTAAAACATTAGAAAAACATTTCTTTACCATTCATTTTTATCATTGAAGATCAAAAGTCTGGGTGTGGGACAAGTACAAAACGGCAATATTTGCATATAATGATGCTGAAAAAAGGTGAAAAAGTCATCATAGACTACTAGAACAAATCTCTTAACACACTTTCATTGTAAAGATAACTATAAAAGTGTGAAATTTCCCCTTTTTTCTGTTTTTCATACAATATGATCAAAGGGCATAATAAGTGCCCGTAGTCTAAGAATCACCCAGCAGTGGATATTGCACATAAACAAACAAACATTGTTCTTTGTTTTATATGTTAATGACATATGTTTGGTTTCTAAGTCCCTGAGTTGTATTTTGTTTGCTGATAATACGATTGTGTTTTGTAGTGTCTTGTAGAATTCGAGGAATTCTAAGATTTTTCTTAGAATGGCGTCCCAAAAAGCTACTTTTAGCCTTCTTTGTGAATACGCGCCCTGATGTTAACTGGTTTTATGATAAACTAGAAAAGTGAGAACAAATTTTTCCGACAAAGCAGAAAAAAAACGGCTGCGACAGGGTTAAAAAAAAAAAAAGTCCTGAGCTCCTCCCTCCTTTTTTGTACTGGAACCAGGAAGACATGACTTAAGACAGGAACCAGTTTGTGTCCTAAAATAGAACATCAAGAAGACAATACAGCAGACATAACAGGTTGTAAAGGTGTTCTATTGTGTTTATTTGGAGACAGAACCTGTGGACAGGCTGGTAAGAACGACTGAGTCTGTATGTGAAAGTGAAAGTTAGTTCTGAGTGGATCTTAAGACCAGAAGAGGAAACTGAAGAATGGCTGCGAACGTGTCTCTGCCCGAGGAGGACTGCACCTGCAGTGTGTGCTGTGACATATATACGGACCCGGTTGTGTTATTATGTGGTCACAGCTTCTGTAAAGTTTGTCTCCAAGAGTGGTGGAGACAGAGTCAGCTTCAGTCGTGTCCCATCTGCAAGAAACTGTTTCCCATGTCCCAACCTACTGTCAATCTGGCACTGAGAAACCTGTCTGAGACGTTGAAGAAGGAGAGGAGCCACAGACCTGCCTTCGAGTCAAAGGAGATCTGCAGTCTGCACGATGAGAAACTGAGACTCTACTGCAAAGACGATCAGCAGCTCATCTGTCTCGTTTGTCGGGACGCCAGACAACACAAGAACCACGACTGCGTCCCTCTCAATGAAGCAGCAGAAGACCATAGGGTGAGCAGAAAACATCTGGACATGTAGACTACACCAAGCTCACACACGTGATCCTCTTGGTGTCCAATCTGTGCACGTATCTGTTTCCAGACCGACCTCAGTGTTCAGCTGATGCATCTAAACAGAAACTGATGGATGTTTCAAAAAGAAAAAGACACTTGTGATAAATGGCCGGCCACTCAAGGTAGGTGTACACAAACCAGGGGTCCATTGGAGAAGTAAAAAAAAAAAAAAAAAACTTCAAAAATTTTCCTGACTTACGGCTTGGTTTTGCTGAATACTTTATGTAAATACTGTCATTGTACCCACTAACTAGAGGGGCACCTGGATGAGCACTTAGAACATTCAACTTTGGTTCAGAAGGTCACTGGTTTGAATCTCACTCAGCCAATGACTGGAAAACTGTCTCTGGTGACCCTCCAGTGAATGGGGACCCGACTCCCCTTAGAGTTGGGGAAGGTAAGGTGGCGAAGGGAGAGGAGATGTGCACCACCCTTCATATCCAGTTCCATAGAAATGGTGGGATTCAAATATATACCAACACTATGGCCAACTGGCTGTGGGAAGACCTCACGTGCCCACCCACTAGTGTGGGAAATTGTTAGCTTGTATCACCTTTAATATCAGAGATATGGAGGTTTTTAAAAAGGGGGCCATATGGCCCTAATAAGCAAGTGTTGCAACGTTCCATACATCATTACTTTAGAACTACTCAAGCCACATACTTGCCACCATTTGATGTTTGTCTGGGAGACAATCCATGATCCATTCTCATATACAAAGAAGGGGTCATCTGGAAGTAATGACAGATAGAGCTAGGCAACATCTTGGTGGGGTGGTGTATATGGCAAAGACAAGGGGCCCCAGCACCAAGGCTTTGGGTACTCCTGTGGAGAGCCACAGAGATCCAGATGATTGTCCTCGTCATGATACATTCAATGAAAACCCAGAAGTGTTTTGCACGAGTTGCCCATTTTTGAGAGTTTACATCAAAAGCAGATAAATCAAGCAGGAAGCCTCAACTGCCAGTTTATAAGACCCCAGTCAGACTGGGGTTGGGCTCAAGATAGGGTTTTTTTTTTTAATCTGAACGACTCAAATTGTATTTGTTGTAAGCTGGATTGTTTTCTATCTGGCTCAACCCATCTCTCAGTGTATTTGTAATTTTATTACGTAATGGCAGTACATTTGTTAATTTGGCCCACAATCGCGTTATATAAGCCTCCATATCTCAGAAACTAAAGTTGATAAAAGCAGCAAATTTTGCACAGCAGTAGTTGAGTACAATGACATTATTCACATGAAGAATGAAGCAGATCCAAGATGGTTAGTTGGTTAAGTTTTTGCATCCATTTTGTCAGGTTCAGTCACATCAGACAGAGAGAGCGATAAAGATGGAATTTCAGAAGCTTTACCAGGTTCTGCGAACAGAGGAAATTGCTCGGATTGAAGCGGTGAAGAAAGAGGAGACATTTAAGACTCTCGTAATGACCATCAGGATCGTGAACTTGAATGCAGAGATCTCCTGCCTCAATGGCAAAGTCAAATCCATCAAGGAGGCGATGAAGGACAAAGACCTCTCATTCATGCTGGTAATCTCGAACTACAGATTTCATAAATGTTCAAGTATTAAAAAAAAATGTAACAAACTAGCATTTAATTGATTTCCTGCTTTTCTTTTTGAATGACAGAATGTCAAAAGAACTATGGAGCAGTAAGTAGTTTCTTATACGCTGTCAGTCAAGGATATTGTATTGAATCCACTTTTTCAGTATTGGTAGTAATAGTTTCAGGTCACTAAGTTGTAAGTTAGCAACTACATATTTTGTTATTTGATAGACTTAAGAATAAGTACAGTATCTGAATTATGTTTTGGCCATTAGAAGAGCTCAGGGGTGGAGTTCAGGTTACCAATTAACCACTAAAATGGATTCCGTAATCTAATTACAGTATGGTAAAATGAAATGTTAGATACATGAGAATGCACAATCACATGTTTTGTTTTGAACAATATCATTGATAAAATATTTTTTGAACATCTTAGTGCAATAAATTCTCCCTGGGTTTCAAGCAGATATTATCAGTGGCAATATAATAATGGTTTGCTGCTTTTCCCTCAATGGTACTGATCCTCAAGAGTGTTTAAAACAATATGATTTCAATCTGTGGTTGCTGAATATTCTTCCAGGGCAAAATGCGACCTGCCGGAGCCAAAGACCCCGTCCTCATCCCTCATCAATGAGGCCGAACACGTTGGGAACCTGCTGTATAAAGTCTGGATGAAGCTAAAGAGCACAATCCAGTACAGTAAGCAACACATTGTCATTTCCCCACCATCAAATTTTGACCTAACTGCATTTTAGAATTTTGTAACAGCTTCAGAAACTTTCCCTCTTTGTGAAATTTTGTTCCACTCAGCTCCTGTAACGTTGGACCCCAACACTGCAAGCATTTTTGCAGTTCTGTCAGAGCAGTTGACCCGTTCAACAGAGAGCGAGAAAGCCCAGCAGCTTCCTGAGAATCCAGAGAGACAATGTTCTTCCACAGTATGTGGCTCTGAAGCCTTTAGCTCTGGGAAACACAGCTGGGATGTGGAGGTGAGCGGTTATTGGACTGTTGGTGTGACTACTAAAACTGAGACCTGGGGCATCTACAAGTGTGTTTGTACTGACGTCATACGTCAGTGTATTCCTGGAAATTATGTTATACCTGTGTCTGAAGATACAATTCCCAAGGTCAGAGTTCAGCTCGATTATGACCAGGGAATACTGTCATTTTTTGACCTTGATCATAAGAGACCGCTACATACTATCAAAGTCAATTTCCCAGGACCGGTCTTTCCGTATTTTTCCACTTTCACCAAAATTCTTCCAGTTCAGCTGTCAGTGAGTGCTAAACCCCTCACATAATCATACTACATTACTGCAGTTGTCAAACAGCATGTTTTTGTCATCGTTGTTGTTGTTGTTATTTTAATTTGACATACCGTATCTGCTGTTGTCATTACTTTAAAGTGCAGTAGGAATCAAGAGCAAATATTTTTAAGGATTAATGGTAATATTCATTGAAACACAAAAATTTTTTTCAACCTGTTACGTTGCTTAAGATCTGTAGATTTGTGCTTTTTGCTATGCTCCTCCAGGCCTGCAGGTGGCTCTAGTTGCTTCGTGTTCAAAAGAAATTTTTACAAATTGTCTAAAATTCATGTTTAACACTCCCGAACACCCACAATTCTGAGTGTTCATGTAGAAGTTTTCCCGCTGTATGCAGTTTAAGAATTTTATGTCACAGAAGTGTAATTCCGGACTTGTACTTGCTCTGTAACACAGCCGATGAGTCGGCCTGTGCCCTGTCCTCTGAGTGAGAACCAACAGATCTGTTCAAGTCGCAGGAACAGAAACGGCTCATTTCTTATTGTGTATGTGTCAAAACAAACTTTAAAATGTATTTCTAAAATATCTGATCACCTTTATTATCTTGATGGGAAAATGTATAACATGGCCCCTTTAAAACTACTGAGGACTTGCTCATTTGCTACAGAATATTTTATGTTCCTGCTTATTTACCCATGTTATTTGTTAAAAATGCTGCAATTTTTTTTTCTTATTTTCATTGTCATGTAACAACAGATAAATGTATCATTTTAAATCTTGCTCAGCACTTAGAGTGATTTTCTCCTGCATGCAGGATACAGCTTTCATATGTATGCAACATTGGCATGTAATTCATTTAATCTGCAATAAATGAATTGAAAACAGTCAGGAGAAAAATGTGTTGCTCGGATCTCCACTCAGCTCTTCACCTTCGTCAAGATCATCCATCCACCTGGCAGGTGTGGCAGGTCAAGATGCTGATTAAAAGGCATGATTATTGCACAGATGTACTTTGGACTGGTTATAATAAAAAGCCAACTCTAAAATTTACAATTAACATTGACAAAAAGATTTAGAAGAGGTTCTGGGGTAGCATAGTATCAAACCCCACCCCTGCAACAATTATCCGTGTAATTGTGCAGGACATAACAGAATATTTACAGAGGACTCCTTAAAATGGTGATATAAGCACCAAATTCGGTGCAAAAATTATGTTTTGACGTTACTTTTTTGAAAAAATGAAATGGCGACTTGAATTTTCAAAAGGCGGCCAGTTAGGGGTCAGTTAAGGAGTTACACATGAGGTCAAAATTTAAAATGCTCCAGTAATATTGAAAACTATACCACATTATTTGTTTGAACATAAAGATTTGAAAAAAATTTAGTTTGGTCTATCTGTGACTAAATGTTATGGAAACTCTCTCAAGGGCTCAGCACCCAGCCCTGTGGGATCCCTGTGCTGAGTGTCAGAGTCGGGGAGAGATGTGGGCCCATTCTAACTGTCTGTGGCCTGTTTGTCAAAAAGTCCTTAATCCAAAGGCAGAGTTTGAGCTGTATACCAATGTTGGACATCTTGGAGAACAGTCTGCTGGTGAGGATGGTATTAAATGTAGAGCTGTAGTCCATAAACAGAAGCCGTGCACAGGTCTCTTGCACCTCTTGGAGATGGTGTCGTCTGTTGACCTGTTGACTCAGTATGAAAACTGGCGGGTGGTTTGGGTGGCAGTGCAGTTTTGATGTGTTGTAGAACCAGTCTTTTTGAAACACTTCATGATTTCAGGTGTCAGTGCTACAGGCCTGTAGTCAATGAAGTCAGTGCACTGTGATAGAGAGAGGTTGAAGATATTTGTGAGTACTTCATCCAGATCTGCAGCACAATCTCTGAAGACCCATCCTAGGATGCCATCTGGGCCAGCTGCCTTCCGTTAGTTGATCCTGCGGAGTGTGCAGATGACGTCTGCAGACTGAAGGACGAGGGTCTGGCTGCTGGTGTCTGGAGCCGGACTCATGGTTGTCATTCCCTTCACCTCAAAGTGGATGAAGAACCGGTGCAGCTGCTCCACCTCCAAGGCACCACCTCTGGTAATGCTGCTGGTGTTATTTCGCCTGGTGATGTGGCATATCCCCCGCCATACTCGGCGGCGTCAGCACTGTAAAAGAGGTCCTCGATCTTCTGTTTGTATGCTGCTTTAGCATCATTGATTGAGTCCCCTCTTCAGCTTTGCCCTGGTGGCCAGCCTTGTACTGCTGCATGTCACCGGATTGGAAAGCAGTCTTGCGTGTCTTTAGCAGGAGTCGGACACTCCTGGTTATCCGTGACTTGTTGTTAGGGGACACACGGATCTGTTTTGTGGTAGTAATTTTGTCTATGCAGTATTTGATGAAAAACAAATGCTGTCAGACTGCCCAAGGTGGGGTTGGGGTGATGCTTTGAACCCATGCTTGATTCTTGTTGGAATTTGGGAAGAACAGCCTTTAGGTTGTCTTTGTTGAAATCACCTGCTGTTGCATCAATTCCATCACGCTGTTGTTTGCTAATGGCAGTTAGCAAGTCCAAAGCTCTTTTGGTGTCAGCATCAGGAGGTATGCAAAACAGCAGTGAATATGATAACTGAGAATCTTACGAATAAATAAGCATCCAATTTGAAATTTTGTTTTGATTTCATCCATGAATATAGTCAAGTTCCAAACCTCTCAATGTACATCTTAAAAGAACCAAACAAACTGGTAAATAAATCTGATGTTCATTGTTTTTATGATAAACTGGGAAAGTGAGAAATGTTTTTCCTGATGGGGCAGAATAAAAACTGCTGTGATAGGGTTAAAAAAAAAACAAAAAAAAACAATCAGTCCAGAGCTCCTCCCTCCTTTTATGTACTGGAATCAGGAAGACATGACTTAAGACAGGAGCTAGTTTGTGCCTTAAAATAGAACATCAAGAAGACAATACAGCAAACATAACAGGTTGTAAAGGTGTTCTATTTAATTTATTTGGAGACAGAACCTGAGGACAGGCTGGTAAGAACGACTGAGCCTTTATGTGAATGTTAGTTCTGAGTGGATCGTAAGACCAGAAGAGGAAGAAGCTGAAGAATGGCTGCGAACGTGTGTCTGCCTGAGGAGGACTGCACCTGCAGTGTGTGCCATGACATATTCACAGACCCGGTTGTGTTATCATGCAATCACAGCTTCTGTAAAGTTTGTCTCGAGGACTGGTGGAGATGGAGTGAGCTTCAGTTATGTCCCATCTGTAACAAACTGTTCCCCATATCCCAACCTCCTGTCAGTCTGGCACTGAGAAACTTGTGCGAGACATTGAGGAAAGAGAGGAGTCAGGGACCTCCCTTGGAGTCAATGGAGACCTCCGAGCCAAAGGAGACATCTGAGCCAAAGGAGACCTCTGAGCTAAAGGAATCCTCTGAGCCAAAGGAGTCCTCTGAGCTAAAGGAATCCTCTGAGCCAAAGGAGTCCTCTGAGCCAAAGGAGACCTCTGAGCTAAAGGAATCCTCTGAGCCAAAGGAGTCCTCTGAGCCAAAGGAGACCTCTGAGTCCAAGGAGACCTTCGAGCCAAAGGAGGCCTCTGAATCAATGGAGACCTCCCAGTCAGATGAGATCTCTGAGTCAAAGGGGACCTCCAAGCCAAAGGAGACCTACGAGTCAATGGAGATCTGCAGTCTACACGATGAGAAACTGAGACTATACTGCAAAGACGATCAGCAGCTCATCTGTCTCATTTGTCAGGACACCAGACAACACAAGAACCACGACTGTGTCCCTCTCAATAAAGAAGCAGAAAACCATAAGGTGAGCAGAAAACATCTGGACATGTAGACTACACCAAGCTCACACAAATGTGATCCTCTCTGGTGTCAGTCTGTGCACGTATCTGTTTCCAGACCGACCTTAACGTCCATCTAATGCATCTAAAAGAGAAACTGATGATGTTTCAAAAAGAAAAAGACACTTGTGATAAACTGGCCGGACACATCAAGGTAGGTGTCACACAAACCAGGGGTCGGTTTGGAGACGTCAAATAAAAAAACTTTAAATTTTCCTGACTGGCATCTTGGTTTTGCTGAATACTTTATGTAAATACTGTCATTATACCCACTAACTAGAGGGGCACCTGGATGAGCACTTAGAACATTCAACTTTGGTGCAGAGGTCACTGGTTTTGAAGCTCACTCAGCCAATGACTGGAAAACTGTCTCTGACCCGCCAGTGAATGGGGACCGACTCCCCTTAGAGCTGGGGAAGATAAGATGGCGAAGGGAGAGGAGATGGGCACCACTCTTCATATCCAGTTCTATAGAAATAGTGGAGCTCAATTATATACCACTACTAAGAACATCAGCCTGTGGGAAGACCTTATGTGCCCAGCAACTATTGCAGGAAATTGTGGCTTGTTTCACCTTTGGTATTAGAGATATGGAGGATTTTAAAAAGGGGAGCCATGGCCCTATAAGCAAGTGTTTGAAATGTTCAATACATCATTACTTTTGAACCACTCAAGTGCCATACCTTTGAGGGACCTGTTCTACATGATTTGATGTTTGTCAAGGAGACAATCCATGGTCCATTCTCATATACACTGGGGGTCATCTGGAAGGAATGACAGATAGAGCTGGGCAACATGTTGGTGGGGTGGTGTATATGGCAAAGACATGGTGCCACAGCACCAAGGCTTTGGGCACCCCTGTGTGAGAGACAGTGAGATCTGGATGACTGTCCCCACCATGATACAATAAATGAATAGCCAGTGAGACAGGGTTTAAACCAAGAAGGTTTGTTGCATGAGTTTCCCATCTTTGAGAGTTTAGATTGTAGATAACCACATCAAAAGCAGATAAATCAAGCAGGAAGCCTCAACTGCCAGTTTATAAGACCCCAGTCAGACTGGGGTTGGCAGTCTGGCTCAAGACAGGTTTGTTTTCTGAATCTGAACGGCTCAAAGTGTATTTGTTGTAAGCCAGATTGTTTCTATCCGTCTCAACCCACCTCTCAGTGTATTGGTATTTTTATTACGTGATGGTAGTACATTTGTTCATTAGGCCCACAATCGCTTTTATAAACCTCCATATCTCAGAAACTTAAGTTGATAAAAGCAACAAATTTTTGCACAGCAGTAGTGAGTACAATACATTATTCACATGAAATATGAAGCAGATCCAAGATAATTAGTTAGTTGAGTTTTGCATCCTGTTTTGTCAGGTTCAGTCACATCAGACAGAGAAGGTGATAAAGAAGGAATTTCAGAAGCTTTACCAGATTCTGCGAACAGAGGAAATTGCTCGGATTGAAGCGGTGAAGAAAGAGGAGACACTTAAGACTGATGCAATGACCATCAGGATCGAGAACTTGAATGCAGAGATCTCCTCACTCAGTGACAAAATCAAATCCATCGAGGAGGCGATGAAGGACAAAGACCTCTCATTCATGCTGGTAATCTCAAACTACAGATTTCTTAAATGTTTAAGTATTTAAAAACTAGCAAACTCATACTTAATTGATTTCCTGCTTTTCTTTTTGTATGACAGAATGTCAAAACAGCTATGGAGCGGTGAGTAGGTTCTTATACGCTCTCAGTCAAGGATATTGTATTGAATTTGACATTTTTAGTGTTGGTAGTCATAGTTTCAGGTCACCAAGTTATAAGCTAGCAACCACATATTTTGTTATGTGATAGATGTAAGAATAAGTACAGTATCTGATTTATGATTTGGCCGTAAGAAGAGCTCAGGGGTAGAGTTCGGGTTACCAATTAACTGCTAAAAATGTATTCTGTAATCTAATTACAATACCATGAAATGAAATATTAGATACACAAGAATGCACAACCATGTGTTTTGTATTGAACAACATATCATTAACAAAATATTTATTGAACATCTTAATGCAATAAATTCTCCCTGGGTTTCAAGCAGATATTATCAGTGGCAATATAATAATGGTTTGCTGCTTTTCCCTCAATGGTGCTGATCCTCAAGAGTGTTTAAAAGAATATGATTTCAATCTGTGGTTGCTGAATATTCTTCCAGGGCAAAATGCGACCTGTCGGAGCCAAGACCCCCGTCCTCAGCCCTCATCAATGAGGCTGAACACGTTGGGAACCTGCTGTATAAAGTCTGGATGAAGCTAAAGAGCACAATCCAGTACAGTAAGCAACATGTCATTTCCCCATCATCAAATTTTGACCTTAATATACAACCCTGGCAAAAATATGGAATCACCGGCCTCGGAGGATGTTCTTCAGTTGTTTAATTTTGTAGGAAAAAAAGCAGATCACAGACATGACACAAAACTAAAAAAACTGTATCAGTTTTGATTTATTGCTTGGCATTTAGAGTGATTTTCTGTTGCATGTGGAATAAAAGAAAAAGTTCCAAGCAGTTTTTGTATGTGCACCAATATTGACATGTAACTCATGAGTGAGTTTTCACACAAATAAATGAATGAATAATTTGAATGCCTTATAGTTTATAAAGGGTACGCTCGAAGTGCTGCGCTGAAATATCTCCAAATCTTGTCGAGCAACAAATGTGCCATCGTTGAGATCTGTGTGTGCATACGGGCATTTTGTCTCACAAGTCAAACTGGAAAATTCCAAAGCGTCATCAACGAAAACAAACAACAAAAAAATTTCCATCTTGAACCAATTGACTCGAGGAAAAAGAAACCAAATACTGTCATCACATAAGGAGAGCTGGTATAAGTTCATTTTATAAATTAAGTAAAAATTGTTGAAGAAATTTTAGTATGTTGGGATCCATCTAAGCAAAAGAATAAAATAAAATACAACCTTTATCGTGAATCTCCCTGATGTGGCTGAACTGTGTGCTTAATTATTCATGAACTGTCTTGGCTGTTTAGAATGCGATGTTAGATTTGAAAGCAGATAAATATGAGGTCATAGTGCAGACTGTCAAATTTAATATCAGAGCAGCTCCATCAAAATCAGAATATGATAACATTTCCACTTTTCTCTCTCTTTCTTTTGCACAAATAATCCTGATTGTGTCATTGGTATTAGAGTTGGAATGCTGGCAATATTAATGAAGAGAAACAAACAGTGGGACTGAATTAAAAAAGAAATGAATGAAGAGAAGAACAAATACAAACAAGGAGAAGGGGCCATTTTTTATTTCACCCGTTCACCTCACATCCATCAACATATTGTTTCCAAATCCCATTTGTAGGTTCTGAATAAGTGCATTTTGAATTTAACCATCCAAAATGTCTGCTGTAGTCTTTAGGGATGTTTATTAGAAGAAATGGAATATAATTCTCACAACTATGTGTTCATAAGTCCTGCAATTTATAATCCAAAGAAATTCATGAATAAAAGAATACTGCATTATCATCTGTGGCCAGAAGATGGCATCTACATGCGTGAGAAGCTGTTCCTATACTGAATAAGGTACTGTGATGCACACTCCAGAGCAGAAGCTGGCAGTAATGCAACATTAAGGTGGATGTGAGCCACTGTAAAACAAGAATCAGAAGAAACAGCTCTAAATGGTTAAGATGTTTTATGTCTTAGAGAACAAGTACATTTAAGAAATCATGCTCTCAAACTGAAAGACCCCAAGCTCTAGAAAAGAAAGCGACGCTTACCTTCATACTTCTAGGGCTAACAGTTGCTCGGACTATGTGAGACATCAAGAACAACAATGGCACATCAGCTAAGCTGCGCTAAGGTAAGTCTATTACCTTTTACAAATGTTTTACAAAAGATTTCAACACATAAACATAATGTTGTCTGCATCCTCACCAGGAGATGACACTAAATCTGACACACTGCAGTCTTAAAATCATAACGTAATGTTGCACTACAACCACTTTGTTTGCCTTTCTCCATAACCACAAAATAGATAAACATCAATGCTTTATAAAGGAAAAATTGTTCTGATTTTATCTTTCTTTGCTGCTTTATTTTTACTACTTACAAACACATTATGACATCACCTCATAGTAACCAAACCAGCATATCCAACCTTTGATTTTAAAATCCCCTGATAAAACACTTCCAGTGGTTCAAATAGCAAAGAGCTTAAGAACTTGAACATACCAAATGGTATTTTATGATTCCCACAGAAATGTGCCACATGGTTAAATTGACATTCTCTCCCAATGCAAGTGGATACTTCACATCTGAATCTCCATAAGAAAGTGTTGGACTGTTGGATATTCCAGCTGTACCCACACGATCCTCCAAAGAGATATGTAAGACCTCCAAAAGACACGTGTCATTGCTTTGAGTCAGAGGTTCAGGTCCAAGTCTCGAAACATGTTGTAAGACAGCAAGTACCAGCAACTCTAAAGAGTTGGCCCTTGTTCTCCTCCTTCAAGGTTATCTGGTAACCTCAAAACTCCATAAGCTCTTCCCAGGCATCTTTCAACCCTCACATGAATGCCACTGCTGGCGTACGTAAATATCTAAAGATACACATCTGATGGCTGAGTTCAGAAAGCCTTTGAAAGCCTGGATCTTAGTCTTCATCCAGGATGGTCACAGACCTAGGCGTTCTGACTCCTCATTCAGCTTTTCAAGTGCAGCAATCAGGGCATCTGTTGATTCCACAGTGATCGCACCATCATCCATAAAGTCAAGAACGATGGCACCTAAACATCAATTTCCAACAACTCTAACCAACACCCAGCCCATGCAAGAATTAAAGCTTGGAGGACCCAGAACACATCCCTGATGAACTCCAGTATTTACTAAGAAACGTCATAGAATGCCTGCTGGATATCATGATGACCAACAAACATCTTGGGAGAATTTGTAGGTGTTTTTTGTAGACTGACTAAAAATGTTCTCACAAATTGATCAAAATGTCCAAAATTACTCAATGTTGCTCAAAATGTTCTAGGATCCCTACCAAGATCAACACCAACATATCTTGACTGATCATTCCGCCAAGATTTGTGAAGCTTTCATGAAAGTGTTTCCAGTCTTGTGTGATGAGTGAACACATCTCCTTCTTCATCAGCCATCCTACAATCAAAATCAAACATGAATCGGCTTTTGCTGATATTACAGACAACACGTCTGTGAACAGGAGCCAAGATGGTAAGCAGAGATGTCAAATCAAGAGGAAAGATGACAAGAGAGACAAACAGCAACTCCATCTGGAAAACCATCTGTGCAGTTTGGTTTCTCTAGAAACATTAGCGAGCTAGGATGTGGGTAGATGGCATCATCATGGAGTAAAAAGGCGAAGCGTACATCGTAACTAACACTACATGTAAGCACGCCACAATTATTGAGTAAATCAGAGTAGCAAAGGGCAGCGTTTCTGCAGAAACACGTGTACTTGTGGATGTTTTTCCATCTGCTCCTTGTTTTCAGGTCCCTTCTGGTCACTTTCTGCTCATTTTTATTGTGGTCTGGATATCTTCAAGTAACAGGACTCCAAGCATATAATGTTGTCATTTCTCTCTCGCGCTTTCCTTCTCCGAGGGTTTATTGTTTTGTTTGGCATTTATATTCAATTTGGAGACAGGCAATCACTGAAGAATTTGAGCAGCACGTGTCCTCAGCAATCATAATCATGAAATCCCTGCTGGTCGCACAGACATGTCTGATTACGACTCAGTCTGGTCTGTGTAAAGTTCTAGTCCTGGAGCAACTGTGTCAGTCAGGACCTCACAGGAGGGAGGGAGGAAGGAAAGGAAGGATGGAAGGAAGGGTGGGTGAAGAGAGAGAAGGAAAGGTAGGAGAGAGGGAAGAAGGATGATGAGACATAAAGACGAAGAGGAGGGAAGGAAGGTTGAAGGGAAAGGAGGAAGGGAGGGAGGGTGGGAAGTGAGGAAAAGAAGGGTAGGAAATAAGTGAGGAAGTGTAAGAAAAAGGAAGCATGTGATTAAGGGAGGATAAGTAACAGGAAGGGGCAAAGAAATGAAGAAAATACATTTAAAGAAGGAAGGGGAGAAAGGAATGAGGAAAAGATAATGAAGGAATAAAAGAAGGGAAGGAAAGAAGGAACAAAGCAAGCAAGGAATGAGGAGGGCAGGGAATGAGGGAAGGGAGGGGGAAGTGAGTGATAAAGTAAGAGAGGAATGAAAGGTAGTAAGGGAGGGAGTAAAGGAGGGATGGAAGAAATAAATTCTAACTATAAATAAAATAAATCGAATTGAATAAATTGAAAGGTAGGATGGGAAGGAAGCAATGGATGGATGAAAAGAATGGAGGGAGGAGAGGTAGAGATAAAGGTCGGATAGGAAGAGAGAAAGAAAGAAAAGAAGGCAAGAGCAAGAATTAACAAATGTATAAAGGAAGGAAAGATGAAAGGAAGAAAACAAGGGAGTGAGGAAGAGAAGAAGTAGGGAGAGAGAATTGTAGGGAGACTGAAGGGAGAAAGGAAGAATGAAATGATTAAGGAAGGAAGGAGAGAGGGAGGAAGGAAGATAAAAATGAACAAGCTGGTTGAACAAGAGGGGCAGCGAGAAGAAATAAAAGATTGAACGATGGATGGATGGAGACAAAATAATAAAAGATAGAATTGAGAAAGGACAACTGGAAAAAATGTAGGATGAATGTAGATGGACGATAAGTGGAAGAAAGAAAATTAAGGGAAATTTAGGCAAAAATAGCAAAAATATTGCATGACAGATGAAAAGAAACAGGAGCTTGATGGTGAAGGACAAAACAGAAAAGGAAAGGGTGAATTTGTTTCTCAGTGAAGAAGGTTAAAATGACGTAACATTTTGTTCCAGTTCCTTTTCCGTCTGTCACACCCTGACACTTTTTGCTCTGAAATAGTCGTGTCGCCGCGACAAAATGCTGTCTGCTGTTCTCTCGCACTCCGAGCCCTCTGAGAAATGATCGATACCCGCTGAGCATCAGGTTACTGCTAATGTCTTTTTAACCCGCCGCTATCTGCCCCCGCTGTGACCCAACTACTAATCATCATTAAATGCCTAGAATTCCCAAAGCTCTCTGTCACAGCGCCCCCTTGAGGTCACTTAGAGGAAACGGTGGCCTTACTGAAGAATTCCTGGAGTTAGTCAGCATCACAACCTTAATACTTTAATGACAGGAAGCCTTTAATCTTATCCGCCTCCGTTCTGCTCCTGTTTCACACCTGCAGCTAAATTGCTGAGTCATTAAAGCTAGCTAACACGTTAATAATAAATGTGTGCATCTGAGTCAGCAGATACAAAGTTTAAGTGTAGTATTTGATGGCTGATATGTTTTTGCAATGGAATATGATACAATGAGAAGTAAGACACAAAATAGCTGTTTTTAAATAAACATTTATTTAACACTGCTGCTGTTTACATTGTCTCTGTTCGAGTGTGACTGACTGGCAGGTCACATCCGACACTGACATGTTACAGACCCACATCCACTGTTTTAAGGCACCTGTCTGGATGTCCGTTGACACAAGGGGAATATGAATATCACACCTACCTAACCCTAACCCTAAGCCCACTTGTCATGTGACTATATATGTTTTTTTTTTTAAATAGCCTCATGGGTTTAGACATGAGCCAGTCTGTCTCTCAAAGCATTTAATCAGCCTGGACGACTGATATTTATCAACTCAGCCACATGGGGTGTGCAGCCAGTACATTCTGAGTGCCGGTCCCAAGCCCGGATAAATGAGGAGGGTTGCGTCAGGAAGGGCATCCGGCGTAAAACAAGCCAACCCAACTATGCAGACTCAGAATCGAATTCCCATACCGGATCGGTCGCGACCCCGGTTAATAACGTCCGCCACCGGTGCTATTGCCCAACAGGGTGCCGGTGGAAATTGGGCTACTGCTGGGCGAAGACGACGAAGAAGAGGAGGAAAACGTTGCCACGAACAGCGGGAGAAGAAGAAAACTAGAAGGGTGGAAATGAGAGTGGGAACTTTGAATGTTGGTAGTATGACTGGTAAAGGGAGAGAGCTGGCTGATATGATGGAGAGGAGAAAGGTAGACATATTGTGTGTGCAAGAGACCAAGTGGAAGGGAAGTAAGAGCAGGAGCATCGGCGGTGGGTACAAGTTGTTGTACCATGGTGAGGACAGGAAGAGAAATGGTGTTGGGGTCATTTTAAAGGAAGAGTATGTTAAAAGTGTGTTGGAGGTTAAGCGAGTGTCTGACAGGGTGATGAGTGTGAAGTTGGAAATTGAAGGGGTGATGATGAATATCATCAGTGCATATGCCCCACAGGTAGGTTGTGAGATGAAGGGGAAAGAAGATTTCTGGAGTGTGTTAGATGAGGTGGTGGAGAGTGTGCCCAGCATGAAAGAGTGGTGATAGGAGCAGACTTCAATGGGCATGTTGGTGAAGGGAACAGAGGTGATGAGGAAGTAATGGGTAGATATGGTATCAAGGATAGGAATGGGGAAGGACAGATGGTAGTTGATTTTGCAAAAAGGATGGAAATGGCTGTGGTGAATACCTACTTTAAGAAAAGGGAGGAGCACAGGGTAACATATAAGAGTGGAGGAAGGTGCACACAGGTGGACTGCATTCTTTATAAGAGATGCAAGCTAAAAGAAATCACAGACTGTAAGGTGGCAGCAGGAGAGAGTGTCGTTAGACAGCATAGGATGGTTGTTTGTAGGATGACTTTAGAGGTAAAGAAGAAGAAGAGAGTGAGAGCTCAACAAAGGATCAGATGGTGGAAGCTGAAGGAGGAAGACTGTTGTGTGAAATTTAGCGAGCAGGTGAGAGAAGCACTAGTTGGAGGGGAAGCAATTTTGGACAACTGGAAAAGTACTGCAGATGTGGTGAGGGAGACAGCTAGGGCAGTACTGGGTATGACATCTGGACAGTGGAAGGAAGACAAGGAGACTTGGTGGTGGAATGAAGAGGTCCAAGAAAGCATAAGGAGAAAGAGGTTGGCGAAAACGTTTTGGGATAGTCGGAGAGATGAAGAAAGTAGACAGGAGTACAAGGAGATGCGGCGTAAGGTGAGAAGAGAAGTGGTAAAAGCAAAGGAAAAGGCATATTGCGAGCTGTACAAGAAGTTGAATAGTAAGGAAGGAGAAAAGGACTTGTACCGATTGGCCAGGCAAAGGGACAGAGCTGGAAAGGATGTGCAGCAGGTTAGGGTGGTAAAAGATGCACATGGTAATGTGCTGACAAGTGAGGAGTGTGTGCTGAGAAGGTGGAGGGAATATTTTGAAGAGTTGATGAATAAAGAAAATGAGCGAGAGAAAAGGCTGGATGATGTGGTGAGAGTAAATCAGGAAGTAAAAGAGATTAGCAAGGAAGAAGTGAGGGCTGCTATGAAGAGGATGAAGAGTGGAAAGGCAGTTGGTCCAGATGACATTCCAATGGAGGCATGGAAATGTCTAGGAGAGATGGCAGTAGAGTTTCTAACCAGATTGTTTAATAAAATCTTGGAAAGTGAGAGGATGCCTGAGGAGTGGAGACGAAGTGTGCTGGTTCCTATTTTAAAGAACAAGGGTGATGTGCAGAGCTGCAGTAACTACAGAGGCATAAAGCTGATCAGCCACAGCATGAAGTTATGGGAAAGAGTAGTAGAAGCTAGGCTTAGAAAACAGGTGAAGATCTGTGAGCACTACAGATGCAATGTTTGCTCTGAGAATACTGTTGGAAAAGTACAGAGAAGGACAGAAAGAGTTACAGTGTGTGTTTGTGGACTTAGAAAAAGCTTATGATAGGGTGCCAAGAGAAGAGTTGTGGTATTGTATGAGGAAGTCTGGAGTGGCAGAGAAGTATGTTAGGGTAGTGCAGGACATGTACAAGAATAGTGTGACAACGGTGAGATGCGCAGTCGGAATGACAGACTCATTCAAGGTGGAGGTGGGATTACACCAAGGATCAGCTCTGAGTCCTTTCTTGTTTGCAGTGGTGATGGACAGGTTGACAGATGAGATCAGACAGGAGTCCCCATGGACTATGATGTTTGCAGATGACATTGTGATCTGTAGTGAGAGTAGAGAGCAAGTTGAGTCTAGTCTGGAGAAGTGGAGATATGCTTTGGAGAGAAGGGGAATGAAAGTCAGTAGAAGCAAGACTGAGTACATGTGTGTGAATGAGAGGGAGCCCAGTGGAATAGTGCAGTTACAAGGAGTAGAAGTGGTGAAAGTAGATGAGTTTAAATATTTGGGGTCAACTGTTCAAAGTAATGGAGAGTGTGGTAGAGAGGTGAAGAAGAGAGTGCAGGCAGGGTGGAGTGGGTGGAGAAAGGTGGCAGGAGTGATTTGTGACCGAAGAATATCAGCAAGAGTGAAGGGGAAAGTTTATAAAACAGTAGTGAGACCAGCTATGTTGTATGGTTTAGAGACAGTGGCACTAACAAAAAGACAGGAGGCAGAGCTGGAGGTGGCAGAGCTGAAGATGTTGAGATTCTCTTTGGGAGTGACAAGAATGGACAAGATTAGGAATGAATGAACATATCAGAGGGACAGCTCAGGTGGGACGGTTTGGAGACAAAGTCAGAGAGGCGAGATTGAGATGGTTTGGACATGTGCAGAGGAGGGACCCAGGGTATATAGGGAGAATGATGCTGAGGATGGAGCCACCAGGCAGGAGGAGAAGAGGGAGACCAAAGAGGAGGTTCATGGATGTGCTGAGAGAGGACATGCAGGTGGTTGGTGTGACAGAGGAAGATACAGAGGACAGGGTGAGATGGAAAAGATGATCTGCTGTGGCGACCCCTAACGGGAACAGCCGAAAGACAAAGAAGAGAAGAAGAAGAAGGACGGACTGATATTTATCCTTTTTAAAAAAAAACAAAAAAACTGTAATTCAATATTGTCGCTCATTGACTTGCACTTTGAAGTCATGAAAATAACTTAAAAAATATTATGCTGTACTCTCTATGACTGTAATTCCAACATGTTTCATCGACTTCACCCCTCCTTCTTCTTGCCACATCCCTTATCATTCTTTAATCTCTCCATCCCGATCAATCTCTCCCTCCTCGTTGTCCTCCTCCTCCTCACTAATGCACTTTTTCATGTGATCTCCTATTTCTTTCTCTGTTCCCCCTCATGTTGCCCGCTCCTCCTCACCGTGATGCCTCATGGCCCTTTTGTAGACCCTCTACATTTTTGGGAGTAATGTGATCGTCCGTGTTGCTCCCCAGGGTGGTCTGCTCCTCTCATTCAAGAAACAAGCCTGAGTTGAATGGTACTGATGAGAAGAGGAGAGAGACGACAGAGAGGAAGATTGAGGACCATGATGTGTTCACTGTTCATTCGTCTTATAGCAACAGGTAGAGTATGCACACCTAATATCAGCTGATATTGCTGTTATTGTAATTTTTCAGGGAAAAAGTGATTTAAATTTTATTTATATCAGACATTCAATGTATATATACTTGAAAAGTAGAGTTTTTTTTTTTTTTTTACATTTAAAAGTAAAATCCATTTTATAGGTGGTTTGGTTGATTTTCCCTCCTGCAAGTGATACTTCTAATCTTAAGTCTCCCTTAGTAACCACTCTTTTGGCACAAAGTCATTCACTGGTACCCAATGGTTCTCTGAAGAGACCTCGTGCCAAAGACGTCCGGTCATCACCTTAGGTCACTGGTTAGCATTCAAGTCTCACAACCATCCAGAACGATAGGAATCACCAGGACCATGAAGACCTGGACCTTCATACTCCTGCAAAGATAGAAGAAGAGCCTTTTGTTGTCATTGTATATACATACATCCATAGCACAATGAAATTTGTTCTCTGCATTTAACCCATCCTACCTTACAGTTAGACCCAATCCAACCACTAGGAGCAGTGATCTGCCGGAGACCAACTTCCAGATGTAGAGACACTGCCTTGGCAGGGGTAGAGAAAGGAACAGACCCTAAACAGTGTGTTTTTGATTGTGGGAGGAGGAAACCGGAGTGCCCAGATGAAACTCCATGGAGACACAGGGAGAACATGCAAACTCCACACAGAAAGGCCGGAAAGATATCCCACAACCTTCTTGCTGTGAGGCACCAGTGCTAGCATCAGTGGGTTAGCACTTAATGCCAAATGTGGTTAACCCAACATTTCTGGAGACCGCATGAAATCTTGACTAACTGGCCAGTGTTGGTTTCTCAGAATGCAAAAGATGGAGAACCACAGCCACTCAAAAAATGGCTTCTTGGATGAACTCAATTCAATTATGTGCAGGATTCCATGTAATAAATATAGGTAGCACCAACTCAAATAAAACACATCCATGCAAGATAATGTAATTTAATTGAGTTGGGACTACCTATATTTATTAGATAGAATCCAATCCAATGACTCAGTTTTTTGAGTGTATCACACAAACAAATGACTCATTGCCCCTCATATTTTCATTTTGTGATTTTTCTGTATGTTGGTTTTTCCTTTCTTCTCTTTCTCTCTTTCATAGCCCACTTTCACCTTTTTTCATGCCTCTTACGGTCATCCATCTTTAATGTCATCCCTGAATCATCCCTGCCTTGGGGAAGGTGCGGGGGGGCACTCACACCGGCATACCAGTGCGGTGCCCCAGACGGCCCTGCAGCCCCATGGGATCTTGGGTAACTCAGTCCCCTCTATCTGCCAACTGCTGTGTCACAAAGCGGCTCGCGTTACACGCGCACACACACTTGCACAAATAGACTTGTTCACATAATTAAAAGCACACATACACATGCGGGCACGGGCATATGAAGCCAAGTCTCTTTCACTGCTGGATCCAACCTGAAGCTCATAAGGAGGATTAAGAGAAGGGTTGGGGGGGGCGGGTGAAACTGCGATAACGTCCGTACATACCAGCTTTAAGGCCTCACCTGCATGCTTCGCGCAACAAATTAGCCATTTTGTCAATTTTTTTTCCTTCATCATCATGTATCGTTTCATCCTTGTCACGTCTTCCAGTGTAAAACTCGCACAACCAAAATGTGCAGGAGTCGGGTGTGTTTGTTATACTGACTGCAGGGGATGAGGTTCACCATCGTTTTGGTTGCGAGCCGCCAACCTCAGACTCACATGAACACACAGCGGTTTGTTCGAGCACACGGAGGGAATGCTGCGGTCACACCTGGGAATGCTCTTTCAGCTGACCAGAAGAGCAATTTCTCCCTCTCTCGCCACAGTTTCGTCTCTCAAGAGATGGAAAGTGACAAATTATATTTACTTTAAATGTGTTTGCTTTTACTTTTACAGCTTTCGAGTAAAGTACACAGAGTGAGATCTGTCGTTTGGGCGACCTCCGCACAGGAAGTGGGCTTTTCACCCACAGCTGTTGGTTCTTATGTTGGTTTGTTAGTTAAACTAATGAAGCAATTATCACAAAACTTGGTAAAATTGGTGGGTATAGTTTAAAATGGAAGCCATCACATTTTGGTTTATATCTGGGTAAATTTATTTTTCCATAATTTTGGTCAAACATTTCCAATTTAATGCTCATAGTAATTCACCAGTTTCTCTGTATTCATTTCAAGAAAAGCATTTTATGGTGATGACTGAGCAGGTACCTCAGTGGGGTAGGAGTTGGACTGCCAGTACTGACCTGGATTCAATTACCAGTCGGCTGCCTGTCTGTATCCTTGGACTAGACCCTTTATCTGAATTCACTTATAGTCCACCAACCTATAAATGGGTACGAACCTTGGCCAAGGATGCCACTTGTGTTGGATGGGAATCCCGTCCAGGCAGACTCGTAGCGTCTGGTCTTCTTCACATTGCAGAATCCATGGATATGCTTCAGGTTCACTACAGGACTTGGAAGGGGCGATTGAGAAGTTTTGAGCTTGACCCAGAAAAAGTAGGGCGTGGTTCCAACATTTCTCAATATTGCACCCAGTGAGTCAAAACTTGACACATTCTTCAGAGACATTGGTTTCTCAGAGACCAGTTAATACTGTATGAATTAAATAAAAAAAACAACTTCAATGCTTGTAGTTATTGTTGAATCGAGATAAGTGTTCTGCAATTGGGTTACGATTTCTGGATTTCTGGAGCTCTTACAGACTGGGGGCAAATCTACCCACTCCACTAGACCATGTTGAAAATGTCTGTTCATAAATTCCAGTGTGACCATGACATTACTCGGTAACTTGGTGAATCTTCATGGAAATGTAGATTATCTTTTTCTATCCTTCCTACCTCTGAAACTATCGCTTCGTTGGTAAAACAATTCCTTCATTAAGGGCATTCAGTGCTACGCCTCTCTCTGTGACTAGATTACTGCTACCAACACTGCAGTGATTATATGGTAAAGCATCACAGTGTGAATTTTTATTCAGATTTGATTGGAATTAAAGTAGTTTTAAGACAGAGTTAATGGGTTTAGCCTGGCTCTAATCCTGGTTTAATGAAGGGTCTACTGGGCTTCTGACCTCTTTCATCATTTTGGACTTCAGCCCGTAATCCAAGTGGTGAATTAGTCAGACACTTTATGTTAAGTGTAGGGTGTGTATACAGTGCCCTCCAAAAGTATTGAAGCACTTGGTATTTTGCACATTTTAATTTGTTTATGCCATTTCGAATACAAAAAATAAAAAATTGTAAAATTATTCTCATTAAACTCAAACTGAAAGCAAATCTTTACAACATGATATAAATTCATTAAAAATATAAAAGTCAAGATGATGGGTTGCATAAGTAATGGAACGCTTTGGTATAATAAATAATCAGTTTTACAGCCAGTTTTCTTCAAACAAGTCAGAGGATGGATACATGAACATTTCAAACACTGTTACTGAACTGAATATGTCTTTGACTTTGTTTACATCAATTATGAAGCAATACAAACAATATGGCACTCTATAGCGTTTAATTACTTATGTAACACATAATCTTGGCTTTTATATTTTTAATTAATTTATATCAAGTTGTAGAAATTTGCTTTCAGTTTGAGTTTAAGGAAGATAATTTTAGAAATTTTTGTTTTTTGTATTTTTTGTATTTTTCGCATCTTTTGTATTTAAAATGGCATAAACAAATTAAAATGTGTGAAATACTAAGTGTTACGATACTTTTGGACGGCACTGTATATCCATTGTGTGTGCATTATCTCGACATATAGAATGGGCAAAGTATGAATAAGTACTTTCTACTTGCTAAAAGTGATGAAATCTCTGAGGTTAAAAAAAAAACATATTTTGGATGCTTTAAGGCTAAATTTTCCAGTGAATTTTCATTCCTTCTACTGGGTCCTCTGGCATTCCTCACCAACATAAGATATGTTATCCTTCCAATATGATCTGAGTCTAGCCTGTAGCTTTACCACAACTGAACGTACCCAACAAACCTCCACATGGAGGCAACACATTCCCAATCTCCTCAGTCAACTGGAAAGCAGAAGCGGTTCTACTCTGGACTTCATCCAGATGCCCCTACTGCCAGGATGTTCCATGGTGCTATAAGTACAACTATTTGTAGCCAGAAATCCACGAAGAAGAATTTTTGGTGGTCTTTTGCACCATTTGACAGGGTCAAGCCAGGGAGCATGGCTGGTGCCACGTGTTGCCGCATCCACTACACTATGGAATCAAGTTTGGTCCTGCAACCACCCAAGCAGACAAGTTGGGGTTCTCGGTACTGAGGCATCAGCTTGTTGGATCATATAAAGAGAAACAGACCACATGGCCAAAATGTCATAGCTGATGATCCCTCACAGTGCAAGTGGTACTCCATATCTGAGTTTTCCTGCCTCCTAGTTGTACATGGCACCTCCTGGGTACATCCATGAGAGAGAGAGACCGAGAAAGAAAATGCAATGCCTGGACGAAAAATGATGTCTACAAGAATTCTGGGCCAGCCTGTTTTTTTGTAAGTTTGATCCGTCTTAACTTTCCGTAATGGTTGTGGTTGTCAACTGTTCTTCACTGCATGTGCACCTTCTTCACTCTTTCTGCATCCCTATGTAACAGGAGCTGGCCCTCCCCCTGTCAAAAATAAAAATCATTTGTCTGCTGCACGAGTGTCCATTAAAAATGCATGGTGGAGGGAGATGAGGGGCCGCTGGGCAAGAAAGGTGATACTTGACTCTCCGGAAGGGCATTGGAGAACAAAGGTGGACAAATGGCATCTCGAGAATGAACAGGATGAAGATGGAGGGCAGGGGTAAAGAGAATGGGAGGGCGGGTGTTCTGTCCTCAGCTTACTTTTGTTTTGCAGAGAAATGGTATATTGGGGTTTAATAGGCATAGGTCTGAAGGTGTATTTTGGGGCTAGAACCTCTCCTGTAATAGTCCAGACACAGGGACAGCAATGAAAAATCATTAGTTATTGTGAAAAGCCAGTGCTAGAACACCAAATGAAGCAGAGGTTTCAAAAACCGCCATATTTGCTATAGTCTAAACCGCCAAGTGCAAGTCCATTTGGGGTACATTGTATTCATTTTTGCTATTTATGCGGCACACAAAATAGAGTATAGGGTGCAAAAGGGCTGGTTTCAATTTACACATTATTCAGGGGTGTGGTGTGGGCATCCAAGAATTCAACTAAATGTCTGTGTTCACTTTTAAGCTGCAGAACACCAAGTTCAGGTTTGTTATTACTGAGAGGATGCACTGATGAAATGATGGAGGTTTGACTGTTTTAACAGCTGGAATAACACCTGGTTCCTTCAGTGCTATATTTATGAAGGTTGTTCACTGCCGAGTGTTGCGTTAATGGAAGGATTATGAAGGACAAGTCCAAGCTGAGGTATGTCAGTTGCAGCACTTTTAATGGTAAGGTAAAAACTGTTTGCTCTTGTGTTGTTATGCACTCTACACACAAAATGAGCTTTAGAAAATGATTTTCTGTTTCAGACATATAGTGGCCTGGGAGGGACCTATCTGAAAACAAACTGCAAAGGGCAACTCAAGTGATTTTTGATTAGCCTTTTTTTCCCCCAACAGGAACAATGAAGATGTGGGTAAATTTAATCTTGTTAATCTTACTGCTCCAAAGCTGTCAGTCTCCTCCAATCTGTTCACCTTTTCCTCAAATGCATTTTAACTTTTGCTTTCATAAGTTTTATCCGGTAATATTTCAGTCTAAGATTCAGTGAAGGCCTCTATATATACAGTAGTGTTCAGAATAATAGTAGTGCTATGTGACTAAAAAGATTAATCCCGGTTTTGAGTATATTTCTTATTGTTAAATGGGAAACAAGGTACCAGTAGATTCAGTAGATTCTCACAAATCCAACAAGACCAAGCATTCATGATATGCACACTCTTAAGGCTATGAAATTGGGCTATTAGTAAAAAAAAGGTAAAAAAGGGGGTGTTCACAATAATAGTAGCATCTGCTGTTTACGCTACAAACTCACAACTGTTATGTTCAAACTGCTTTTTTAGCAATCCTGTGAATCACTAAACTAGTATTTAGTTGTATAACCACAGTTTTTCATGATTTCTTCACGTCTGCGAGGCATTCATTTTGTTGGTTTGGAACCAAGATTTTGCTCGTTTACTCGTGTGCTTGGGATTATTGTCTTGTTGAAACACCCATTTCAAGGGCATGTCCTCTTCAGCATAAGGCAGCATGACCTCTTCAAGTATTTTGACATATCCAAACTGATCCATGATACCTGGTATGTGACATATAGGCCCAACACCATAGTAGGAGAAACATGCCCATATCATGATGCTTGCACCACCATGCTTCACTGTCTACACTGTGAACTGTGGCTTGAATTCAGAGTTTGGGGGTCGTCTCACAAACTGTCTGCAGCCCTTGGACCCAAAAAGAACAATTTTACTCTCATCAGTCCACAAAATATTCCTCCATTTCTCTTTAGGCCAGTTGATGTGTTCTTTGGCAAATTGTAACCTCTTCTGCACATGTCTTTTATTTAACAGAGGGACTTTGCGGGGGATTCTTGCAAATAAATTAGCTTCACACAGGCATCTTCTAACTGTCACATCACTTACAGGTAACTCCAGACTGTCTTTGATCATCCTGGAGCTGATCAATGGGTGAGCCTTTGCCATTCTGGTTATTCTTCTATCCATTTGATGGTTGTTTTCCATTTTCTTCCATGCATCTTTGGTTTGTTGTGTCCATTTTAAGCATTGGAGATCATTGTAGATGAACAGCCTATCATTTTTTTTGCACTTCCGTATAAGTTTTTTCCCTCTCCAATCAACTTTTTAATCAAACTACGCTGTTCTTCTGAACAATGTCTTGAACATCCCATTTTCCTCAGGCTTTCAAAGAGAAAAGCATGTTCAACAGGTGCTGGCTTCATCCTTAAATCTTAAATAGGGGACACCTGATTCACATCTGTTTGTTCCAAAAAATTGACAAACTCACTGACTGAATCCCAAACTACTATTATTGTGAACACCCCCTTTCTACTTTTTTTTTTAATAATAGCCCAATTTCATAGCCTTAAGAGTGTGCATATCATGAATGCTTGGTCTTGTTGGATTAGTGAAATTCATATATATATTCATATATATATATATATATATATATATGAATTTCACTAGAAGAAGATCTGTTTTCTTTCCTTGCTTCCATCCATCTGCTTCCTATAACAGTAGAGAAGCCCAATCCCCTGTTAAAAACAGTCATTTATTCATGTACAACCAAAATATTCCCTTTTTTTAAAGCAAAGTCACCTCACTAAGAAATCTGCGCAAGCGTTTTTTGACTGGGAGGTCGAATCTGGACCCAATTAAAATGGGGACCCCCTAAATTTCCTTCACACCCAGCCTGAGGAAGACCTCAGATTAGAGGAATATTTTCCTTATTACTGACTTCACTTTTGCGAAATTCCATGGGATAATAATTGAGCCCATGTGTGGTCAGACTTCCGAGATATTCCTGGTTTAGTGGAGTGCAGAAAAAAATATATCCACAATGATTCTGACATATATGTATATTTTCCACATTGCTTGGATTGTTGGTTGGAATGAATAAAACAAAGGGGTTTTTCCATTTGGGAATTGCCTGGAGCGTCATTGACATCAAATAAAGAAGCTCACCTGTGAACGATTTTGGTTCAAAGACACGCGTGTACTTGTTCGCCTATGTGCGAGGCAGGTTGACATACGTATCCTCCTGACTACCAAGAAGGTAAGTGGCTTGATTTAATGAAGGAGGGGTTTGTGTCATTTAACGTTAAATGAAATCCAGCGCAAACTTCCCGCTACTGAGTCAGAGCCCGTTGTCCAAATACAGCCACACATGAAGGATTATCCAGCATGGCCTGTCGTAAGCTCCGTGACTCAACAGTGAACAGCTTGTGTTCCACTCCTCAATGTGTCCCATCCTCATCAGGGTTTTGTGGGTCTTCTGCTCGACCCCGGAATGAATGGCCACTTGTTAAATAAACCCAGAACTCGTCTTGGGTATCACAGATCTCTGCACAATGTTAATCTAATATAGCAACTATGTTGCCAGCTGGGACTGGCACAGGTTGCTTACATTGCAGGTGTCCTTTGATGTTCAACGTAGTTCAAATTCCTGGAAGAGTGATGATATTTAAACTTTTATATAATTTTTATAAGTCTCCTTTGTTGGTACTATTAATTCAAATTTAAGACCATCTTAAAGATATTCCATATTTAATATGTACAAACAAATCGCTGAATGGTGTTTTATTAATGTTACATCAAGACCAATTGTACATTGCTACAATAAAATGCTAAAATAAATGAACAATTCATAGTTTGTTCTGTATAATGCTATTGATCCATCTATCTATTTATCTACCTAGCAGCCATCTTTTTAGCTAGCTAGCTAGCTAGCTATATATTCTAAATTGGTTGAATTTATGTTAACATTTTGTTTCAGTAGTTGATTCACAACAGCTCACAACAATAAATTAAAAATTTGTTTTAGAAAAGGTATTAATTTTATTGAAACGTGAAACAGGAAATGGTTGTTTCAAAACACGAGATGACAGTTGTTTCAGGAAGTATTCCAGTGTTTGAAACTGATTCATTTCTGGTTTTAAAATGTCTGAAGCTGAAGGAGCAGTTGCTTCATAAAAAGCTAACTTTTAAAAAGGTTTAAAATACTAAATGTAACAGCGAGTTTGAAACATGCTTGTTTCAAGAAATTATTGTTTCAAAACACCAAGATGATACAGTTGTTTCAGAAAACATTCCAGTGATTCAAAATGCTCGAATAAACCATTGCTTCAACAAATGAGTCACTGTTTTAAAACTTTTGAAGCTAAATGAGCCACAGCATCACAAAATTGTTTACTTTTAAAAATGTGTGAACCAGTAAATGATATAAAGAGTTCAGAAAATTACTACTTTTTTTTAAATGAATGAAACCTGAAATAAAATACATGCTTCATAAATGATTGCTTCAAATTGCACCAAACACAAAATGAAAGATTGGTTTCAAAAATGACCTGGTGTTTTGAAATGATATAAACACTAAAGAAAGCAAATCTTTCAGTCAACAATTCATTCATTCACTTATTTAACTCTAAAACACTTAAGGAAGGAAATTCTTGTTTCAGATGTGCTGCAAAAATATAGTTTTGCCGCTTGCTCCAAGTGGGTTGAGGAGAACTCTTGAGAAGTCAGACTTCAAATAACATCTTTATAATTATAATTGACTTGAATCCTCTTAAAACAACATGTGTATTATTCAGACACACATACACACGTGCGCGCGAACACAGGTAATTGTGCCCACCTGGGAAAACATCGAGTCTACCGCACCTTCGTTCTACTAACACTCATTTTAGAGCGTGGAAATACATATGTGCACGCGTGAGTGCAAGTGTATGCAAGAATGACCTCTCGTAACTTTCGCATGCTCTTTGATCCAGAATTTCATTTGCCTATCAACACCCCCTAAGCCTTAAATCATCCAATCACAATACTCCCATTTATAAGCTTAGCAGTTCAAGCCAGCCTGCTCACGCAACCTTTTTCAGGAATACGTCCGCCCTTCTCGAAGTACAACACCCACTAGTGGTGCAGTAAATCTGAAGCTATCGCCTTCACTAAAGACATTAAAGACATTATTAGGACTGCCTTCTTTCATCTGCGAAATGTGGCGAGGATTCGTCCCATCCTGTCTATGGCTGATGCTGAGACTTTGATACATGCGTTTATTTCTTCCAGATTGAATTATTGTAATGCTTTATTTTCTAGCCTGCCGCAGTCTAGTATTCGAGGACTTCAGTTGGTACAGAATGCTGCTGCCAGACTTTTGACACAAAGTAGAAGGTTTGACCACATTACTCCCATTCTGGCATCCCTTCATTGGCTACCGGTTTCTGCAAGATCGGACTTTAAAGTTTTGTTGTTGGTTTAAAATTGTTCATGGACTGGCACCTTCCTACCTGGCGGACTTGGTTAAGCCCTACGTACCTGCGAGGCCCTTGCTTTCACAGGGCGCAGGGCTCTTTTGTGTTCCGAGGATGAACAAAATGTCTGTGGGGTATAGAGCCTTCTCCTACCATGGTCCGACTCTTTGGAACGATCTACCTGCTGTTATTCCGCAGTCTGACACGGTGGAGACTTTTAAATCAAGACTGAAGACCCACTTTTTTAGACTGTCTTATCACTAATTTAATCTGTTTGTGTTTGGTTTATAATTTCTTTTTATTCTACTGTGTTTTACCTTTTTATTGTGCTTTTCTTGCTTTTAATTTTGATTTTAGATTAATTTGTGTTGTTGTGAATTGTGTGAAGCGCCTTGGGGCGACTTTGTCGTGAGTTGGCGCTATGTAAATTAATAAATTGAATAAATTGAAATTGAATTCACTAAAACTAAAAATGTCATTAATCCAGGTTTCAGTGAACCAACTTATCTTTCAATTTGTTCTAAAGCAATGCGATTGCATTAAATTGTTTGAAAAATCCACTGCAAGAAGAATTTTTTGCAAAAAATTAATTAAAAATGTTTGTCAACAAAATGATCAAGGAACACAAGCTGGACTGTGATTGAAAAATTGATCAGAATCGCTTTGTTTGCTGGTATTTTCAATTTTCACCCCCGCTGGGTGAAAAACCCAAACTGTTTATGTGGATCATCTGTCAGGGGCTAGATCTCCTGATACCTAATGTTGTCCTGGTGCACATCATGGCCCTGCTAAAGCTCTTATGGACATAAAGCTCGAATATTTGCAACTCTTTGACCAATATCTCAGCAACCGTTTAGTAGATTTTCCTCACGTGTAGTTTGAGATCATTGCTAACTTGTTTTGATTATTGCACTGAAGATCAAGAAGGAGAAATGTAAAATGCCGAGAGCTCAAACACATGCTCCAGAGTTCACTTTTAAATGTCATGGCTTGTGAAATTGGTTGTTTCTCACTTGCACACTTTATAATGTCTCCAGAGGAGGGCAGCACTGAAAAGCACTGGAACATCTATTGACACTTTATTTGATCCTATCACGCATAAAGCAATCTTACAATGTCCCTACAGTCTTAAGATTCACACAATGAAGATTAAGTTCCTCCCTTATAGTCCTTGTTCCTGTCTTCTGAATCTAGCATTACTGGAGGTCCACTGGTGCCACCTTCTGGTTTAACTAGGAGTAACAGAAATTCTTAAAAATCTAAATTTCAACACCACATTTTTGTGGCTTTGTGTCCTCGAGGTAAAAAAGAAGTCAGCAGGCTACTTCATTCTGGGTTACCCTGCAGGCTGAGATAAGGCAAGTCCCATCGCCCTGGGGTGACACCTGGTGAGACCCTATCTAGTAAGTCTGACTTCTTTTTTTCACATTTTCTGTCTCTATAACTCTGGTAATACTCGTCTTTGTGGAGTTCTCATCCCATTAAATTATTGTAGTCAGTGTAAAGCCAACAGAGAAATTCTGTGATTTAGGACTGTACAAATAATAATACTTAACTCAATGCAAAGCATTTCTTTCTAATATAGACACTGAGAATCCTTTAAGGCATAAATAAGATAAATTTGGAACTGAATTAATAATACAGTGCACTGTTACCCCGATAAAAAAACACTTTTAATGGAGCTAATAATGGAAAAATCATGCATTTGGTGGTATAAGCGCTACATTTGGCATGGTGATTCTTACAGTATTACTCAGCATATCTGGTTGATTGTCCACTTCAACTTTCAGGATGGTGGCCATTTTCCAAGATGGCCACCAAAATGGGCTATCAGTTTTTGTTTGTTCAATTAAAATTATATTGATGTAAAAATCCAATTTATTGTATTATGTATTAATAGTTTCCATCCAGCACATGTTTTGAAAGTGTTCATCTCTTGAATCTACTGAGTGGATTCCGATTAAATTGTGCTTTAGTGTTGAATATATGTGTTGTTGTTTTTAATATCTGCAAGTCATCGTGGTCAAATGACAATTTACACCACTAAAAGTGTCATGTTGTTGGAACATGAAAAATTAAATCCCACATGACTGAAAACGTACAATTTCGCTGCAATATCACACAAATGACATAAGTAACGACATTTTTGTGTGGGGGGGAGGGGGGGCGGCTATCTTGGAAAATGGCCGCCATCTTGACTTTTCAATTGGCGATTGACCAGATTGGATAAGTACTACTTTGGGAATCATCATGCCAAATGTGGTTCTTGTACCAGCATTTTTACGAGATTGTCTGCGCTTGTCTCTAAAATCCCATTTGTCCAGTAGATGGCAGTATCAGACTGCTCAAGGATGATTGGACATTTTGGGTATAGATCTTCATACCTTTGTGCTTTTGCAGATTTTAATTTGTCCATCCCATTTAGGCTTCTCTATCTTAAAATTTCTAAAATTATCCCTTTTAAACTCAAGAAGGCTATGAACTTATAAAAGCCTACTGTCTTTTTGTGATTATACTGTAATCAAAACCTTGCATAAAGCACATACAGAAGTCCTCTGTGGGATAAGAAAACAAACAAACTAATGATTCTTTCATGCCACATCACCTGATTCACGTATTTATCAGAATCTCCCAGTAAAGGTCCAAACCCTTTTGAGCAGCCCTGTGTATGTTATGTAGCATTCTGATACTGCCATCTGCTGGACAAAATCTGTTGCAACAGCAACTGATCTATTGGAATTTTAGACACTTAAGCCAAATTCTGAGGCTGTTATTCATGGAGGTGGGCCTGTATTGTATACTGAAACGTTCAAAAGACCAAGGTCATGTCTTGTGACACATGGCTCAAATACAACACACTACTGTTTACTGACATAATTAATGACAATCAACACACACACGACCAGCTGAGAGATCTCGCTCTCTCACACTCTCGGTGGCACTGGTTCTGTTGATCAGGAACAGGAAGACAGAGAACAGGAAGGAGAGGAACAGTAGTAGCCAGTACGTCAGTGGCGATCAGTATGTCTGGTATTTATATTTGTGTATTTATATTGATATTTGCAAACTGTTTTTTTTTTTTTTACTTCACTTCTGATACTCTGTGTGCTTCTTACCCTGTGTGCTGCTATCCGATGCTGATCTAATTATCTACTGGACAAACCCCCACCCCGAGACATTACCCACTGGTTTTCTGAAAAGCAGATTTGACGTTCAAATATGGTGGGTCCAAAAATTACTAAAAAATTAAATTATGGTAAAATTTCACTCAGCGTAAATACTGGAGCACCACCTTCTTAATGAGCTGTTTGCACACAGAGCTTGGACCAACTTTAAAAAAATGACACCTAAATTTATTTTAGCTTCTCTCAAAGTATATTTATAATGTTAGGTTTTAATTATATTATAAATATGCAATCTCACTTTAATTTTATAAACCTGCTTATTCCAATTAAGGGTCACAGCAGGCTGGAGGAGGCATATCCCAGTGGTCAGTGGGTAAGAGATGGACTAGACCCTGGACAGACCATGAGTTCATCGCAGGACTATTATAAAAAATACTTTCCAAAAAATAAATTAATTAATTAAGGTGTAAGAAATTTGAGTAATTTTTGAAATTGATTTAAAGTTTCCCTTTTTTCGGTGCAGCAAACCATATTAAGTATGATTTTAAAAAAGTTTTAACTAGTTAATTATTATGTTTGGCCTTCACTAGTTAACTAGTGGAGACAATTGTAGGTCACTAGTTAATATGTAAGGAGAAGGCTTGATATGTTGACATGTCTAAACTTTTGCATTCAACTAGTAAGACTTTCAGTGAGGCTAGTTTGACCAGATGACCATTAGTGCATCAAGAAGCATATTAGTTTACCGAGCAACCAAACTCACTTGATAATCCAAGATGGCTGCTTATAAATGTGACTTTGCCCACATATATTTTGTTTTTGCATTCGTTGGCCCTGAATGTGCATTTACCCACTGGAATCAATATCCTAAGCCATTTAGAAAATGAAATATTCAGAACCTCAAATTTTAAGATGCCATTTTTACAAATACAAGATGGCCACTCATAAATGTGACTTTGCCCACATATATTTTGTTTTTGTTTTGTAATTAGCACCATTGGATTCCTTGGCCCTGAATGTGTATTTATCCACTGAAATCAAGATCCTAAGTCATTTAGAAGGCAAGATTACAAAAATAAAAATAATGATGAAGCCGCCATTTTTACAAAACCAAGATGGCCGCCATGGTATCTTCTAGGAAATGATTGTTTATTGCATGCACTTTTGTAAAAAAAAAAAAAAAATGTAGAGTTTTGCTAACCACCACAAAAATTCCAATTAAAATTAGCACCTGAACATAGTAAACATGACTAATATGGATTAAATGGTCAAGCGACTTTCCAAAGAGCAGAATTCATCTCAGTAAGAAGATCACAGCTTTAGTTTGGCCATACATACAGAATTTCCACAATACAGGGTGATGGATGGACAGATGTTTAAAGAGCATCACCTCTGGCAGGCATCCTAGAGGGTGAGTTGAAGAAATAATGAGGGTTGGGCAGATGGCTGGAACAAAATGTGATTTCTTTACTCCCCTCTTGTCCATGGAACTTTTTCACATCACGGTTTGGGCAGCAGGCCAACAAAACAATTAGCAAGTATGGGAATCCCACTACTACTCTCATCCAGAACCCTCCCTCCCTTTCCTCTTTCTCTCTTCCATTCTCTCTTCCTCTCTTCGCAGCTGGACCCTGGACACATAGGCCAAGTTTATTTTCTCCCCGGTGGTCCCTTTGGGGTGGCAGCGAGGCCCCCGCTCCACCGTCGTTGATGTATTAGGTGAGGGTCCTTGAGGAGATGTTGGTGTGATTTTTGTCGACGCTCAATCTTACGTTTCCTGTTAGACTTGGTACTGTCCCATTGGCATGAACATAAACGAGAGCGTGATTAAAGTCGTCCACGTCCCTCCTACAAGTCAAGGCAAAGGTCTCGTGATTAATAAAGCAAAAGAAAAACTTGATTAGGCACTTTTATCCAGGAAACACGTCTGCACTACGGAAACTGAGTGCAATTGCCTCCACGGAGAAAAAGTACTCAAGTCCTTGGTTTAGTTTTTGTTGCTTTATGAGGTCAAACTGGATTTTAAAATAGTCGGAAGAGGTTATTTTTTCGCCCATGTTTGTCTGTTTGTGAACAGCCTGGAGCCCACAATTTTTCAAATATCATTATGATATTTTTACTGAAGACTCATATCCCGATACTCAAGAACTGATTAAATTTTCAAGGTCATAGGTCAAAGATCAAAGCCAGAAAAAAATCTTGGAAAACTGGAAAATTTCCTATCTTTAACATTCATCTCTGTCAAAAAAGATCAAATTACTTTTCTCATTGAGAGCGGATGGTATACTTTACTTGATCTGGATCTGATCCAGATTACAGATTTTGAGGCCATTTAAATTTAACTTTGAAAATCACATTTAATGTATATTTTACATTATATGTTAATCAAATGTGCCCCAATCAGTCTCATATTTCAAAGTGAGGTGTAGACTGACACTCACTATCACCTGACAAAGTTTGATCCAGATCTGATCCAGATTGTGTATTTTATGGACATTTGAATTTAATAATGAAAAGCCCATTTGGTGTACATTTTGCATTATATCTCAATCAAAAGTGCCTTAATCACTCTAATTTTTCAGTTCTGGATTTACCTACACCACCAAAATTGGATGGAGGTTCCAGTTTTATACCTATTTGTCAACTTCCAGTTATCAGACGGAAACCACGTGCCAAAGCAGAGATAACCAATGTTCTGTGAAAATGATAAGAAAAAGAATTCAGAAACTGGAAAAAGTTGAAAGAAAAAAAAAAAAAAACCCTGACAACATCACAAAAAAAACTTCAAGTGCATGAACTAAATACATACTCCTGATATTTGATCACGTCTAATGTAGCTTATGAAAAACCACTTCTCACTCACCTTCAACCACTTACTCCAAATAAGGGTTGAGGCTGGAGCCTATCCCAGCAGTCATAGTGCGTGAGGCGGGGTACACGTATAGACAAACAAACACATTCACACCCGCACGCACACATTACGGACAATTTAAAATTTCCAGTCCACCTAACCTGCATGTCTTTGAATGTGGGAGGAAGCCGGAGCACCCAGAGAGAACCCATGCAAACACGGTGAGAACACGCAAACTCCACACAGAAAGGCAACAGGTGGGAATCGAACCCATGACCTTCTAGCTGTGAGGCAACAGTGCTAACCACTAATCCACTGTATTGCCAACAACCAAAAATTTTGTGGAATTGGAATGGAAACTAGTGTTGGCAGAGGCTTGTGCTCTATGAGTGAGGTGCTCTAGTTATGCTCTGTTTTGCTTCAAATACGCACCAAGTGTATTTCTGATGGATGGCGCATGTGCTATACTTCTAACTGGCCAATCACATGATGTTTTTTTCCTCATCATGCTGCCTGTGTTTCCCTCCTGCTAACAGGTGCTGGACAGGCCTGTAGCCAAAAGGACGAGCGGTCAGAATTGGTTTTTGTTTAACTAACCTGAACTTAAAAAAGTAAAATTAAAAAGCACACAGAGTTATGCTTTTTTACAATATGGCCTATAAATGTGACTGAAGAGTCACTAGCTAGACTTTTATTAAAACCAGTAAAAGTGAGGGACAACCACTGTGTGGACGAGTCACATAGACACAGAGAGAGAGAGAGACTTTATCCTCTGCTGCAACAAAACGAGTGCAAACGGTTGAGTTTTCAGGGATGAAGTGATTCTGAGTTTAAAATGACACGCCTTTGCTTTTATGCTAATAAATCACAATGGGTGTGTATGTGTTTTGGGGAGAGATAGGTTCCAAAAGGCCGTGTGTTTGAGAGCATAAATAACTGTCGGCGTGATGTAAACAAAGCGGTCATAACCCAAGAGAAATACAACAACTCTTCTGGGGTGGGATTAAAGCTCACTGGAACGTTTTTGACAACTGAAAAATCATCTGACGTCTCAAACGGTTGCCCCGGTGACCATTATCATTATGTATAGCCGCAAAACCAGAAAACAGCTATTTAAAGCTGCACTGTGCAGGATTTTGGGATGTTTATTAGCAGAAACGGAATGTAGCATTCATACCCAGCTGTTCATTAATGTATAATTACGTGCAACAATGAATCCATGTGTTCATAATCTTAGAATGAGCCCTTCATATCTATATGGGAGTGGGCCTCGTCAAGGTGGCGGCCATGTTGGTAAAGTAGTCCAAATGCTACATAGTTACTTCACCTTTTGCATTTGACAGCTCAGGTGAAAAAGTGAAGGGAAAAAAAAGAGGGGGATGAGTGTTTACTCCATTATGAACAGTCTACTGGTTGCTAGCGCAGGCTAAAATGTTTGCTAACCCTAATTTTTTTGTAAAATCGAAGCTCATACATATTGCTTATTACAAGAGAAGGCGATGGAAGCACGAATCCTCGTTGATAAAGGAGCGAAAATATGAAGGGAAGTAAAATCACGATGGGTGAGTGCAATCTCAGCACTAGATGGCACTAATTCATACACACTGTAGCTTTAAAGTTCTATTAAAGTCAGTTACAACCAAATTATAAACACCTGTCAACACCTTTCTACTCATTAGTCATTTAAACTGGCCAAGAGATAAACTAAACTGAACTTGTTTAAACTTAATCTTTCAGGTTGGATTTCTTTAAAGGCAAATGTTTGTTTATGTAAAGACGGCAGCGTCCGCCGTTATCTACGAGAGGCTTATCTGACGCTTTCAGATTGTGCCATTCTGACAGAGTGGAGACAAAAAGGTCAGCAGGTCAAAGCGTTGGGCCCACACAGCCCGAAAAAAAAAAGAAGAACAACAATGCATTTAAGATGTAAAAGTAAATATATTTTCTATATACAAGCTCTCTGCACATCAAATTCTCATGTGCACAAACATCGTCTGCTGCAGCTCCAAAACGGGCCTGCATGAGTAAATAAATGCATCTGAAGAGCATCTTTTAAAAAAAAAAGGAAGGGGGGGGGGGTTAAAAGCAGGCAAGCAGTCCATCTTTGAACCAGCAAAGACCATCAGCAACAGAATGCATTTAAATAAAATTCAGTCTATATTTTTTTTAAAAATGGGAATGAAGGAGAAGGGAAGCACCTCCCACCTCCTCTGCTGGATTCCCGCTTCAACATCTGCAAAGATGAGACGTGCATCTGTGTCCTTCTGAAAACAGCTTTTTAAAAAATCAAAAAACAACTTGGTAATTCATTGTTCTTATGTATAAAAACAAAAAGTGGCGAAGGCGTCCGTGTGGTTGCATCAGGAAGCTGTCGTCCCACATAACCTCGTCGTGCTCAACATCTCCTTCAGATCGTTTTCCGGCTTACCTGCGACCATGAAAGGCCACGTCTGTGGAGCGAAATACAACCAATAATAAATACAAACATACTAATACAGTATATGAATATTAACCATGTAAAAGTTTTGCACCACTCAGTTTGACTGTTACATGTTTGAATTTGTAATTACAGAGCAATTAGAAAAAAAATAGTTAATCTTTAAAACTACATTTTTTTAGGTGACATCATACACACAAAGCCTTTTAGGTTGTTTCCCACAATTTGAAATCATTTGTTTCAGTTGATTCCACAATTTCTATATTAAAATAAATTAATGCATAAATAAAAACATCCAAACAAATGGCTTCATTCGGTAACATAGAAATTGAATTAAGTTTATCCAACTAAGGAGGGTGATGTTACGTTGGATAAAATAATTTAATTTGTATGTTACCAAATGAAGCAATTTGTTTGCTTGGTCCTACAATTAAAAAAAATAAAAGAAAACAACAACAACAAAAGTACAGAAATGAGTTCAATTGGTAACACCCAAAATAAAGTTTTTTTTCAAACAAAATGAACTAGTTCACATCAAGAATGTGTTTAGTTAACTTGGATAAATCTAATTACTTTGTATGTTACCAATTAAGACTTTTTTTTGTTCTTTTTTGAAGAGCATTTTTTTTCAACATGTTTCTGTATAATTGTATCATTATGCCTTTATGTTGCCATGTACCAGCAGCCACTTACCAAAAAAAAAAAAAAAAAAAATTGTTTTACTTTGTAACTCTACAGTTTACTAAGAATTAATTTATACAATGACATGGATCAATAACTTTAAAAAAAAATCGCATTTTTTTTTTTGATTGGGGTTGCAAAATGGATTTTACGAATACGTCAACTGATTATTATGTTGGACAGTTTGCGTGTTTTAGACTGATATCAAATTGCACAATTTTTCATTCAGTGGTTAAAATTATTTAACTTTCTGCATATATATAATTATTTAACTGTTATAAGGTTTTCTCAAGTTTTTGGGCTCATCGTAACTGATCTTCACAGTGCGCAATTTTTTTCGAATCAACATTTTGGCCACAATTTACGCAGCAGATTCACAGTTTGTCTGCACGATCAATTCAGTGAAAAATGATTAATGTGATATGAAGCGGCTGTGATAAATGATAAATGTCTCACCAGGTTGACGGGGTGAATATATCCGTTTTCGTACTTGTCGCTGGCCAGGATCTGCCGGAGATGCGCAATGTAGCTGGACGCCAGGCGCAGAGTGTCCAGTTTGGACAGTTTGGTGTCCGGAGGCACCCAGGGCAACGAGGTCTTCAACCGGGAGAAGGCTTTGGACAGCACGCGCATCCTGGCTCTCTCCCGCGCGTTGGCCGCGTTCCTCTGCACCTGCTTGCCCTCGTGCGCTGCGGACACACCTTTAGGCGCCGCTTTGCGCGCCGCGCTCCTCCTCTTCTTGGCCGGCGCGCCCCTGCGCTCCCCGTCGGCCGCGGAGGCGCCCTCGCAGTTGGAGCTCTCCTCGGTGCTCTCGTTGGAGTCTTTGGCGGCGGAGCCGAACTTCAGGATGCCGTCCAGGAGCTCGTCGTCGACATCGCTGAGGGACCCGGTGGACATGGTGCACCCTGGGAGCGGGTTCGGAGCGTGCGCAAAGACGCGCTTTGGTAATTTGTTCATGAACGTGCAAGTGTGCGTGGTCAGACTTTTTTATGTGCGCGAACGCAGGGGGGCGTTACCTCCTGCTGGGAGGAGACAGCGCTGCATGGGGGTCGAGGGGGTCCCAAATACAAATACGCACTACTACTTCTTTTTTGTACCCCAATTAAAAAAGCTCTTTTGTGATATAATTAAATTGATGATTTTTAAAAATGATTTGTTGAACTTATCATTGCTGTCAGAAGAGTCATAATTTAATGACACATGATTCAAAAACACAAATTTGCAGATAATATGCAACGTCTTGATGCACAAATCTGAGGAAAGGTACAGAAACATTCCTGCTGCTTTGAAGGTCCCATTGAGCACAGTGGCCTCCATCATCCATAAATAGAAGATGTTCTCATACACCAGGACTCCTCCTACAGCTGATCCCCGTCTCAACTGAGTGATCTGTGGAGAAGGGCCTTAGTCAGAGAGGTCACCAAGAACCTGATGGTCACTCTGTCAGAGCTCCAGCATTCCTCTGTGGAGAGAGGAGAACTTTCCAGAAGGAAAACCATCTCTGCAGCAAACCCACCAATCAGGCCTGTATGGTAGAGTGGCCAGATGAAAGTCACTCCTTAGTGAAAGGCACATGGAAGCCCACCTGGAGTTTGACAAAAGGCACCTGAAGGACTCTCAGACCATAAAAAACAAAATTTTCTAGTCTGATGAGACAAAGATTGAACTCTTTGGCGTGACTGTCAAACGCCATGTTTGGAGGAAACCAGGCAGCATCCCTACAGTGAAGCATGGTGGTGGCAGCATCATGCTGTGGGGATGTTTTTCAGCAGCAGGAACTGGGAGACTCGTTAGGATTGAGGGAAAGATGAATGCTGCAATGTACAGAGACATCCTGGATGAAAACCTGCTCCAGAGCGCTCTTGACCTCACACTGGGGTGACGGTTCATCTTTCAGCAGGACAAGTGGCTTTAGGACAACTCTGTGAATGTCCTCAAGTGGCCCAGTCAGAGCCCAGACCTGAATCCGATTGAACGTCTTTGGAGAGATCTGAAAATGTCTGTGCACCGATGCTCCCCATCCAACCTGATGGAGCTGGAGAGGTGCTGCAAAGAGGAATGGACAAAACTGTCCAAAGATAGCTGCACCAAGCTTCAAGAAGAGTTGAGGCTGTAATTGCTGCCAAAGGTGAATCAACAAAGTCTTGAGCAAAGGGTGTGAATAAATGTACAAAAAAAAATAAAAAATAAAAAAAATAAACTTTTTCATGTTGTTATGGGGTGTTGTGAGTACAATTTTGAGGGAAAAAATTAATTTGATCCTCCATTTCACAAAAATGAGGGTTCTGACTTGTTAACAGTGTATAAGGGAGCACCCACTGCTTTTTTCTTCAGTCCTTCAGCCATGCTGCAAAATGTGAAAGATGCATGTCCCTTTTAGGCTACTGTATCAAAATGACTTTGCAACATGCCAGCCTCCATGAGGGAAGCCCGCATCCATAAATTCTACACACGGTAGCTTTTAGTTCATTAATTATTTTTGCAGAAAAACTGATAAAAATGCAACATAATGTAACATCTTGTTGTGATAAGGGGGAATTAAAAGCAAAACCTTGGATCTATCCCTGATCTCAAAACTTGACCAATAAAATTTTTTTGAAAAATTGCTTTATGACATCACAAAGCTACAGCCACAGGCCCTCTACTGTCTATGTGTTGGTTTGTGGAAATAAGCATAGATTTTGGTATCATCCATTGCTGGAGGTTTAAGTGCCCTTTTAGTGAGTATTTTATTTTTACCCTGGCAAAGCGGTGACAGCAGGGTATTGTTTTCACTGGTGTGTGTGAGTTTGAGAGCATTTGTAAAAGATAACTCAGGAACTGTTGGATGGATTTCCATCAGCCTTGGTGGGAATATTCCTTGTATAGATATCGATGGGTGATTACATTTTAAAGTGGCTTGGTCAAAGGCCAAGGAAAACATGGTCCAAAACACCGTTTTTATATATCTCAACAACCAAGAAGATTAGACGGATGATGCAAAGCATATATACCTGTAGATTGGCAAAATATTTATGATTGATTGGTATGAATGACTTCATAAAAACACACTGATAATCATGCATATTATCATTTTAACTATACTAGATGAAGTATTTGGCTGTTTTTAACCAATTATGACTAAAAGCACAAGTCAGTATGCACAGACGCTGCTTATGAAAGCCGATCAAACAATTAAAAAAACCCCACAAATCTCTGAAACAACAGAACAAAATCACAATGGTTCAAATCTTAACAAAGGCCATTTTATAACTTTCAGCAGATTTTACCACTTAACAGGATAAAATGTGAGGATAAAGGGGGGTGTCACATCTCAAATGGCGAACTGGCGCCTTGGTCCCCTCTGATGTAATGGATACCCGGCACCCACAATCCCCTGTTTGGCCTTCCACATCATTCCACACCGATGCTCTGTCCCCTTAGCCCCAAGTCTTAATAACAAGCTCTCTAGCGCAGCTGGACGCGGAAATCGCAGGGCCGTACCGATGGACACGTCATGACTGAAAACCCCAACCGGATGAATTTTTGCAACTTATTCGTTTTGGTTTGATTGATCAATTCTGCTTGAAACGCTAGATTCTTGGTGTGTTTGCAAGCTATGTTTTTGCACAGCTGAGGCGTGTGCCAGAATAAGAGGTGTGTCTCCAGAGAGCTGACCTTTAACCCTGTTAGTTCGGGTGTCACAGGACGGATAAACAGGCACCAACACTGCATTTAAGAATAACAAAGTAAAAAAAAATCGTCTTGAAAAGAAGGGAGGAAGCAACGCTGAACTCAGTTTGGAAGAGGAAAAGAGATAGTACCTTTCAGATAGAAAGAGAAGAGAGGCGGGGGACGGAGAGGGAGGAACGCAAAGAAGGAAGGGGCTTAATCTCCTGGGTGGGCTCGAAATCAAAGCACTCAGTGGAAAAGAAATAATAGAGTTTGTTAGATTGATGATCACCTCGAAGATTCATGGATCCACCGGACAGAGAGAGTGAGGAAGACGGACTAAAATAGCTCACAGAGACGAGTCGCACTGTTCTATGCGTCTGTAAAACACAGACTCCGAATTCAATCATAACTGTCTTTTTATACTTGAAAAAGCGTCAGTTTTTCAATCCTCAGTTGTAGATGCATAATACAGGAAAAGCTCAGTGTCAAAGTGTCCTTGAGCAAGACACTGCGTACCCCAAAGGGGCATTGCCGTCACACATCCACCTTACATGAATGCAGGAAAAGCATAGAAAGGAACAAGAAGTGTCACAAGACAAAAATATTAATAATGAAAAGTGGATCACAAGGATGAGAAAGTTGTCACGTTTGCCTGACCGTATGCTTGTGTGGTGTGGCCTTGTCCATGACGATAAGGCTCGATTTATAAATGCTTCAAATCTAATGTTAGAAGTACTTTTCCAGTTGTTAGGGTTCTTAACGCTGAGGCACCTGTTCGCTGGATCAAACTCGTCCCTTACAATGTCAGGAGTCTGAGTCTCCCTCAGTAAGCGCTTGTTTGACACATTCCAATGGTGCCTAAAGATCCTCCAAGGAAATAAGGTCCCAAAGGCATCCAGTTGTCATCTTTGTTCACTAGTTAGCATTCAGGTTTCACAATTATACTAAGACAGGAAGCACCTGGACCCTACAACTTGGACCTTCAGTCTCCTGATTTGTGCAGGAACCTAATGGCTGTGTCTAGTTGGTCAATGAAACCCTGGATATTGTCTCAACCCAGGAGAACCAGAAAGCAGTAAGCCTTTCCTTGCCAGCAAAGTTGCCAGACTCCACACCCCTACCCAACAGCCAGTCCAAGCAAACACTAAAAAACATAGGACCAAGAACGCATCCTTGATGAACGCTAGAATTACCAAGGAAGAATTCACAGCACGCTGTGAGTGCTGTGTATAGACCAGCTATGATTTCCAGAAGACCTGCTGAATATGGTTCTTTCCAACCACACTTGATGGGTTTTCTCATCTTAGAGTGTAGTATGTCAAACATACTACACACATGGACATTTCCCTCAAACACTGTTCGACAGTTCTTGTGCGATTTTGCTTGGATGATGTATGTCGCGATGTAAGAGCTGGATTTTCCTCCACCTGATGCCGATCACCATTAAGGAGAGAATTGCGGTAGGCTAATGTGGAGACAATTCTGAATTCCAAATCTAACTGGTAAACTGTGAGCATTCATGAAAGTTTTTCAGTGAGCCGTTGCCCTCTCAGAGCCACGGTCACATACTCGGTGACATGATGTAACAGGTGGAGAGGGGAAGTGAGAACAACTGAAACGGAGGGAAAAAAAGAGCAGACCATTGCAGTTAAGGAGGGGCATTCTGCTAATTAGCCGGTTTGGGGTCAGAGGTTAGGCTGTTTGTGTGATGTCACGATGAAGGGAAGGGTTCCAGATGTTGTGTGCAGGGCCACCGAGTGGGGACACCTGATCCTGATGGTCATTACCACTTCACTCTCTCACACACACCTTTGTGAAATGTTTTAAATCATGCGTTTGGAAGCAGGAAGCAAACCTGTGTGAAAAACTATAGAATGATAAAGATTCAGGCACTGTTCACACTCATTATTGAAATGACCCAAATCATCTTGTCTTTTTGTTAAGTTGCCGAAATGTTACATGGGGGGGGGGGGGGGGGGGGGGAACCTGGGTGGGATGAATGAAGCCTGAACACACCCCCATCTCAGAGTTACCCAACAAGCTAAAGCTAACAGACTCTTCTGGTTTGGGTGTTTTAATAAAGCATACAGTTTGTGGACTGGGCGGGTGATCTTCACAATGAGTGGGTTGGGTGTGGGTATTAATTATGACTAGCTTATTGCCTCAGTGACCGTTGAGTGTTTAGGGTTAGTTTGGAGTGGAGCTAGCATCAGCTGAGCTTTAATATCTGCTAACACATGGCTAATGGCGCTAACATAACAAATTAAATAACTCGAAAATTACACTTGATGGAAATACTGGAGCACAGACTTCTTAGATGAGCCTTTTGAACAATGAGCCACACAACAAGCCAAATTATTACAGATATTTGAAATAAAATGCTCAAAAAGTACAGGCACAGTCAGTCCAAAGCAACCATACCCCATTAAACGTCCTAAACGTCTAAACTAAAGAGGGACACCCTCCCCCAAAAAGAAAAGTTGTCATTGAGGAGGAAACTAGAGAGACCTATTTATTTATTTCTTGCAAGGCTGTAAACGTGTTTATTTCAGCTCTAAATTTAGACATTTTAACATGGGCTTCTATGGCAATGTGTGTATGAAAGTGTGACTGACAAGTAGCATAACATTTTAAGATGAAAATCTAAATATGAAGTGTTAAAAGAAACAAGTTTGAGAAACAGAAATCTTGAATTAGTTGTAAGGTGACAAAAAAAAAAAAAAAATCATCAATCTACTTCGAAGCACTCCAGTTCCTTGTCCCTTATCGCATATTCAAATGGATTTCTGCTTCATCTCAAGCACCTCTTAAAAAAGAAGAAAAGTCAAAGTATAAGAAAGGCTGCACAAAGTGCAGAACAAAGGGGAGTAAGAAAGCTACAAAAAAGGATGCGGCAGTCACACTGGGCTGTAAGAGAGAAAAATGAAGATGTTTATGGGAGTGAATTTTCATATTATATTTAAAAACATAGCAGTCCTTTGATTTTCAGTGACAGGAACATCCGGAGGGAGGCCAAGGAGGGATTCTCCAGAGTAAGACTGATATTCTGTCATGGTAAATGGCGATGGACCTGGAAGTCTTGTCCTTAGAGTGTGAGGGAGTTGGAGCATATTTTTTGGGGCTTTAAGATGCACACATGCATAATGTGTATGACAGATGTTCAACAAGGAAATCGTGATAGTGTTTAGAATGTTTTGTGGACTGTTAAAAGGTCAGGTCTTAATGCTGCACGTTACCAGGTATACCACAAACGTAGCCTCTATCCAGCACAGCCAGGGGAATATGTGGACATCTCCTTGGACTTTTCCATTTGTTCAACTGAGGTACCTGCATGGGGATCATATAATCTCGAGAAATGTACCACATGATTAAAATGTCGTAGCTGAACGTCCCTCATGCACCTGGTACTTGTCATCTGGGTGTCAAAATCCAACCTCTTTTCCACGTCGTGACACCTGGGTAGCAGATGAAGTCGGGGATTGCCTGTCGGGTGAAATGCAGTGGAGACCTTTTGTGCCCCGTGGCTGCTACGGTAACCATGAATGGCCAGCAGGAACCCTGAACACAAGACGGCTAATGGGGCTCTGGTGAATCAAGAAGTCCTCAATGGCAGATCAGGCGGAGGAGGTGATGGCTTCTAACTCAACGGCTCTGAAGGCGGATGAAGACTGCAATGTCTGGGATTTTCCAGCCCTTGGACCAGGCTGATGATCTGTCAAGGACCGTATGTTTGTCAGCATGCAACAGCATTCCTACATTAAGCAATCCCAGCAGGACCCTGGATGTTTGTGCCCAACATCTCTTCCGGGAATTGATCAAGAGATGATCTTCCTCGCCAGTGAAGGAATTCCACGATGTTTCGTCATTTCAGTTTCCCTAATTAACAGGTTAACACAGTCATTCCAACAGTATGCAAGGATCATCTGAAGAGACCTAGTACCAAAGACACTGGCTTCTCAAGTACTGCAGTCAGTCCACCAGGCATAGCGACGTTGTGTCAATATTGTTTTTTGGTCGTACTGTGTCATGGGAGCTTCTGAACTGCCCTTAGTCTGACCCGTCACCTAGGACCTGTTTGCCTTGGGAGACCCTACAAGGGGCACAAAGCCCCCGACAACATAGCTCCTAGGATCATCCGGGTACGCAAACTCCCCCACCACAATAAAGTGGCAGCTAGAGGGGGATCGGGAGGCCTGGGTGGCTTTGCTTGAGCTGCTGCCTCTGCAACCCGACTCTGGATAAAGCGGAAGAAAATGGATGGATGGATGGATGGATGGATGGATGGATGGATGGATGGATGGATGGATGGATGGATGGATGGATGGATGGATGGATGGATGGATGGATGGATGGATGGATGGATGGATGGATGGATGGTCGTACTATGTTGTGATATTAATCAACATAAAGTCAACATTTCTCTGATGTCATATCCCGATGTTGTACCGACATCGGGATATGACATTGGTACAACATTGGAATGTGGAAGGTTCCTGACCTTATTTTCACCTTTAAAAAAAATTTCTGTCAGAAACCCATCAGCATGCACTAATTTCACAACATCACAACATCATCTGCAAATGATGGTTTAAAATGGCAGACTTGCAACTAGAGAATCCTCACTTGGATTCCCAGTCAGACAAGAAAATCATTAAGGTTCCTTGGCAAAGGTCCTTAATCCTCAAGTTATTCCTGGTGTGTAGTTGAGCAACTTCCATGGCAGCATGCTGACATCTGCGTGTGTGTGTTGGGGAGGGTGGGGGCGTCTGTCTGCATAAGGTGGAAAAACACTCTAGAAATGCAGTTCATTTAAGATGAATTAAACTTCAGTAAACTTTTCCTCACCAAAAAAGTTGCTGAAGTCTACAACACTTCAAAACAGTCCATGTAAGCACTGAACAGAGTAGAAACCGGAACACATCCCTGATGAACGCCAGGAATCAATGGGAGAAAGTCAGACTCTGCTCCCACTTAAAGGCCTTTCCAGGTTTTCCCGAGGTTGGTGTCATCCCCAAGGCATCAAATTGTGACATGTGTAGGTATTCCATGTGGGTGAGAATTGTGACAATTTCATCATAATGACTGTCAGTTTTATGGTGGATGTGGACCACAACATCTTCTGCGTTTGTCCACTTTTGCATACTATATGGAACCTGTGTATTAATCTTTGAGATTTTTCCATTCTTTTCTGCAGGGAAAATGATATATATATATATACATATATAAAATGCACATTCCTGTTTGCATTTGAAATGTACAACCCCTGGAAAAAATTATGGAATCACCGGCCCTCGGAGGGATGTTCCATTCAGTTGTTTAATTTTGTAGAAAAAAAGCAGATCACAGACATGACACAAAACTAAAGTCATTTTAAATGGCAACTTTCTGGCTTTAAGAAACACTATAAGAAATCAAGAAAAAAGATTGTGGCAGTCAGTAACGGTACTTTTTTAGACCAAGCAGAGGAAAAAAATAATGATATGGAATCACTCAATTCTGAGGAAAAAATTATGGAATCACCCTGTAAATTTTTCATCCTAAAACTAACACCTGCATCATATCAGATCTGCTCGTTAGTCTGCATCTAAAAAGGAGTGAACACACCTTGGAGAGCTGTTGCACCAAGTGGACTGACATGAATCATGGCTCCAACACGAGAGATGTCAATTGAAACAAAGGAGAGGATTATCAAACTCTTAAAAGAGAGTAAATCATCACGCAATGTTGCAAAAGATGTCGGTTGTTCACAGTCAGCTGTGTCTAAACTCTGGACCAAATACAAACAACATGGGAAGGTTGTTAAAGGCAAACATACTGGTAGACCAAGGAAGACATCAAAGCGTCAAGACAGAAAACTTAAAGCAATATGTCTCAAAAATCGAAAAATGTACAACAAAACAAATGAGGAACGAATGGGAGGAAACTGGAGTCAACGTCTGTGACCGAACTGTAAGAAACCGCCTAAAGGAAATGGGATTTACATACAGAAAAGCTAAATGACAGGCATCATTAACACCTAAACAGAAAAAACAAGGTTACAATGGGCTAAGGACAAGCAATCGTGGACTGTGGATGACTGGATGAAGTCATATCAGTGATGAATCTCGAATCTGCATTGGGCAGGTGATGATGCTGGAACTTTTGTTTGGTGCCTTTCCAATGAGATTTATAAGATGACTGCCTGAAGAGAACATGTAAATTTCCACAGTCATTGATGACTATGGGGCTGCATGTCAGGTAAAGGCACTGGGGAGATGGCTGTCATTACATCATCCATAAATGCACAAGTTTACGTGATATTTTGGACAATTGAAAGGATGTTTGGGGATGATGAAATAATTTTTCAAGATGATAATGCATCTTGCCATAGAGCAACAACTGTGAAAACATTCCTTGCAAAAGACCACATAGGGTCAATGTCAATGAGCAGATCTGATTTGCTGCAGGTGTTAGTTTGGGGGATGAAAATTTACAGGGTGATTCATAATTTTTCCTCAGAATTGAGTGATTCCATATTTTTTTCCCTCTGCTTGGTCTAAAAAGTAACGTTACTGACTGCCACAATCTTTTTTTCCTGCTTTCTTATAGTGTTTCTTAAGCCAGAAAGTTGCCATTTGAAATGACTTTAGTTTTGTGTCATGTCTGTGATCGCTTTTTTTTCTACAAAATTAAACAACGACTGAACATCCTCTGAGGCCGGTGATCCATAATTTTTGCCCGGGGTTGTACAACATGCACTTTGGCATGGGACACACATACACACACCGTTACTTAAGTTGTACAGCCTTGGCTGAATGCTCAAAGTGGGCCTGTCGGAAAGTCAGAGAGACATGATGCAGCTTGCCGCCTGAGTGTGTCTGTTTGTGCGTGCACGTGCTCTGTAGTGCGCCCCTTTGCTGCATGATCCTAACGGTGACCATGCGACCTGGTGCGCTGATGCATGGATCACTGCAGGGGTGTGTTTTTTGCAGCGGCGTGTGACACGCTCGCTCGGCTCAGAGGCGGAGGTCTGTGTCTGTCACCGTGATGGAGGTTCCAGATCATAATGAGGTCAGAGGGAACTGTATATCGTTTAGTCTCTGATCATCAAATGCCCACACTCCAACAACCTCCGCCTTGCTTCTGCATTTATGCACAAAATTCAGTTAAAGTCCAAGAAGGGTCAAAAATAAAAGGATGGGTAGCTTAATTTCTAAAAGAAAGCCTGGCAGCCACTGACATTCAACCTGTACTTTAATCTGTCTACACAAAATGTCGTTATCCTCTTCACACTATGGAAGCCAGAGATAAGCATCCGAACATCAGGTTAATACATTTGGGTTGTATTCAAATTCCTTAACCTTGGTCTTTTGCTAACATAAATTCTTTGTAGTGAATTTTCAAGGTCAATCTCACTACAAACAAGTTGGTTAAAAAAAAAAAAAAATCTGAAGGACCTTGAGAAGTAGGCCAGACAGACCTTAGCCCCCAGTGAGTGACCTTTGGCACCATCTGACCTTTGCTTGGGCACTTCAGAACAGACTACATATTTGCGCCAAGTTGTTGGACCATCAAAGTGAAACGTAAAATTAATTTATTTGACGTTTGACCCAATGACCTTTTACCGAAGCTAACCCTTTAAGGGTAATTCCAGTCTTGACTTTCATCCACATAACAAGTTTGGTGGACATCAGGCCAAGGACCTGGGAGGAACAAACAGACCAACATTTCTCAAAGTATATTATGATGTCATAAAGTCACAATCAATTCAAAGATGGCCAGTTAACTACGAATGAGAATAATTTGAATAAGATTTCAAATTGTTGATACAGTACCTCTCACAGCTGTAACAGCTGATGTTTGTGGTTTTGTCTTCTCAACACTGAACAACTGATCAGATTATCTGAACATGTACTTTAATCGTGCAGATTTCAACTCAGAAGAGATAAAGAGGCTACATTGTAGATTCAAAACAAATATCGGTGTCATTTGTGGCGATCTGAGTAAATGAATAAAATACCACGTCAGCGTTATCGGCGCACACACCTAATTATTAGTGTGTGGACTGTGGCTGGTATTATTCACACCTTATTAGTCAGGCTGTTGTTAACATGAAGGTGTGAGGATGGAAGCGGGATGATAACACGCCGCGCTCTTATTTGTTGCATCAAGTTCTGCGCTTTGATCTCTTTATCCTCGTTTCTCAGGGGAGAACATCAGGTTGTGACGGCGTGTATGTGTGTGTGATAACCCCTTTAACATCAAGCACAGACATTTCTGATCCAATCCAGTAAGCAGACTGAAGTGTATTTATCGGCGTTGTTCCAGTTTGGTGTTCTTTAGAGTGAAAATCCTTCTTCTGTGCTGCTCCACCATGTAGACTCACAACAGGTGACGCAACAGACAAAAGCTGCATTATGCCCAACTTCTCCAACTGCATCCACTGAGACCTATAAACTCTGTGGTGTCTTGGTGGCTTCCCTCATTAGTCTCCTTCTTCTATGGTCAACTCAATTTTCAATTCAATTTACTTTTATAGCGCAAACCACAATACAAGGCAGTTTACAAGGGTAACGTCGAACCTAACCAACACCCTGAACAAGCATGTCGGCACAGTGGTAAAGGAAAAACCCCCCTCGTGCACTTTAAGGAAGAAACCTAAAGCAGACCAGACTCCGGGGGGTGGCCCACTGCTTTGGCCATACTAACAATAACAATGACCAAACAAGAGCAATCTGAGATTTCTGACATCCACCAATCCAGATCTGGATCACCTCCAAAATTCAGTGGAGTCTTCCATGCCCTAAATTTGGTGAGAATCTGTGAAGTAGTTTTGATGTAATCCTTCAAAGCCTATATAAAGTGAAATCTTGATCCAGAATCCAGATCCGGATCCAGATCACCTCCAAAATTTCATGGAGTCTTCCATGGCTTAATATCTATCCGTGGTGAAAATTTTGTCAAAATCCATGCAGTAGTTTTGACGTAATCCTGCTAAAGACAGACAAAATAAATAAATAAACACAGATGATTTTGTTACATTGTGGATGTAATAAACAAAGTAGAATAAGGAATTTTCAAACATGCATAACAAGAACAGCAATAAAGTCTGGATACAGACCTTCAGCAGTTGTCATCTAAAAATCTTCCCCAGATGGTGAAGCGCTTGCTCCATTATTAGTAACAAAATTAAGATGGAGAGGGGAAAAATAGTTTGATATAACAAAAATATTTAATTCATATGAAAGAGAGAACAGATGGGTTTTAATCTGGATTTAAAGGACTCCTAAGAATCAGAGTGTTTTTATCTCAGCAGGCAGATTGTTCCACAGAACAAGTTCACGGTAAGAGAAATCTCTCTGGCCTGCTGACTTATTTTTCACCTTTGGAATACACAGTAATCCTGCCTAAATCTTCACTGACATATCAAGATTGGTAGAAATGAGCTAAAAGACCTGGGAGGAGTTGCCCATCAACTAGACAAGGAGACCCGACCTTGACCCCAGTGACTGACCTTTAACAAATTCATGCTTGATGGGTAATTTCAAATACTAGGGGAGCTACGACCACTACCTTTCCACCCCCCCCCCACCCCCCCCAGTACTAAACCAATCCAACTTTTTTAGGTTCCTTAGATGACCTCAAAACACAATCAGGATGTTCCCAAAAATTAAAACTGGCCTCAAGCCAATTATCCAAGATGGCGTCCAAGATGGCTGCCAATTTTTTATTTTTTTTTTTCACTTAAGGGTGATTCTTTAACTACGGGCACTATTGGTCTTGTAAATGTAATTTCCACCACACCATTGCCTTACAATATAAAGCGCCTTGGGGCAACTGTTTGTTGTGATTTGGCGCTATATACATGTGCTCTGATGTCACTGTTATCTCCATAGAAACTACCCAAACAATCTTTCATACAAACTGTTTAAAGGGACATTACAGTGTTGTGGTGGAAATTACGGCAATAGTGTGGGACAACTACATTTTGTTTAAAAAAATCACAACAGTTGTATGACATTGAATCCCCCAATTATGTTTTGATTATTTTACTGATATTTTATTCAGAGATATTTTAAAACATTAGAAAAAACGTTTCTTTACCATTCATTTTTATCATTGAAGATCAAACGTCTGGGTGTGGGACAAGCACAAAACGGTAATATTTGCATATAATGATGCTGAAAAAAGGTGAAAAAGTCATCATAGACTACTAGAACAAATTTCTTAACACACTTTCATTGTAAAGATAAATATAAAAGTGTGAAATGTCCCCTATTTTCTGTTTTTCATACAATATGATCAAAGGACATAATAAGTGCCCGTAGTCTAAGAATCACCCTTAAACACCAATGATTTCTCTCATTATTAAGTCTATTGTTTGTTCCTACCATGTATTTTAATGATAAGGGTCTACTGGCGGCCATTTTGGACACCATTTTGAAACTTAAACCCATGAATGAGTTTAGTTTAGGCACAAATGAGTTTGCTGTGACCTGCAATGGTCTTCCCATTAAATCTCTGTGATATGTAAGTTGTTTATATGTTGTGTAAAGGTGTTTTAGTGGAAAAAAAAAAAATGTATTTTGGCAGCCATCTTGGATAACTGGCTTGAGGCCAGTTTTTATTTTTGGGAACATCCTGATTGTGTTTTGGGGTCATCTAAGGAACCTAAAAGAGTAAAACAATTGGTTTGGTTTAGTCCTAAGGGGGGGGGGGGGGGGTGCAAAGGTAGTGGTCGTAGCTCCCCTAGTAAGAAGTTACCTTCATATGAATGCCAAATTTTGTGCAAATCTGAGTGAAAAACATAAATGTTGCCCTTTGACTCCAGTGTCCTTGACTGCAATCATTGACCTTTAGGAAATTTGATGTTGCTGGGGAAATTCTAGAGCCCATCTTCAGACATCTGCCAAGTTTGGTGGCCTTTGACCCTGATGACCTTGGCATTTGCCAAAACAAACCCTTTAAGGGTAATCCTGGGGTTGACCATTATCTGTATACTAATACGTTTGGTAGAAATTGACCAAAGAACCTGGGAGAAGCTGGAGAGGAAGCAGAAGAACTAATTGACCTTTGTCCCCAATGACCTTGACTTTTGCTGAAAGAAAGCCCCGAAGGGCAATTCTGGTTTCTGAAATTCATATATATATATATATATATATATATATATATATATATATATATATATATATATATTGCAGTCATCAGAACAGTGGTGGATCTTGTAGGAGCTTTGAGAGATGAATTCATTCTCAGGCGTTCTTCAGTCTTCAGATGAAATGATCTCATCCCATCATATCTCCTCTGACTCTGCGGTCCAGTTAGCTAATCATCCACATTCACTGATACGTGCACGTGGTTATCTATAATCCTCTGTGGCATTCAGCGGTGATTACTGTAACTCACGGCGCAGAGACAGAACATTATCAGACGTCAGGAAGGGTGATAGGAGCCAAAGACTCTGCGCTATACGTAGCCGGCTCTGAGCGATGCGGTTTTACATTCACATGTTTCCTCGCGTCTCTGTGGAGGAGGGAGTCAGCCTGCTCTTATCCGCACGAACAAACTCCAGGCTCAAATACGTTACACCCACATAACCTGCCGATATCTCCGGATGAAGCATTCGGAACTGCTGATAGCTGCCGATGTGTTGAGTAGCTGATACCTCGGCCTTCCTGGGTAAGGTCATGAGGCAGATCCCGTCTTGTATTCCAGTCTGCAATCCAGGCTCCACAGGGGCCGTCACTCCCACTGAGGAGAGGACTGAGGCTCCACCTGAAATACTCCCACTGACACTCCCCCGTGGAGAGGACCTGCACAGGGCGGAAACTTGGTATGTCAGGTTTCCAAACCTACCCTTTAAAAGTTCATTTTGGCAAAGATCAAGGCAAAGGACTTTGATTTTCAACCCGATTTGGACCAAATGCGGCACATACAGAATTGGCCTGGCAACATTAGCTAGAGGTCAATCATTTGGGTGAAGGTCAAGATCACAGGGTCAACTATCCAGTTGCCATAACCCTTAAAGTCTTCATGTCCATGGGGAATATTGAGTATAATAAATTTCTGAAGGCTGTTTTAACACAAACATCAGATGCCTTTGATTGAATTTAGAAGCAAAAACATGGATTATAGCAAATACAAACTGCTGGATGTTTAAAGGTGCGTTCACATTTGCATGATCTTTCACTCTGTTTTGCTTCTATTGCTAAACATTATTAGCATTTCCATGTCATCAGCCTAATATAAGCTAAATAGCTCATGGCTAACTCTTACAGTGTTTAGCAGTGGAAGTAAAGCAGAGTGCAAGATCGCGCTAATGTGAACGCACCTTTTAATAGTTTGATATGTCAGTCAGTTTTCTTTGGCTAAAATCCATGTTTTCGCTTCATTTGTTTATTTAACTGATGTTGGCATGCTAAACCTTTTTGAGAACCTCCATGTTTATGCTACGTCATATTAAAATATCAGCTTTCTAGGTCTGTATTTCAGGGTTTTTGAGCTAAAACACTAAGCTAAAGCTATATTCATGCAACAGTTAGAGCACCGCGCTCGTAGAATGCAAACTTCCGCCAACACTACTTTTCAGTTCTGCAAATTTTTACCAAGTCAAAGCCCTGTTAGAAGTGACTTGATATAAGCTAAAATATAATACAAAAATAGATCAAAAGGGCTTTTCAATGTTAAAATCAAATATCTGCTAAATCTGCAATGTACGCAATATCCACAATAGTAAATGCATAGTAATCACATTGGTGCCAAAAGAGCAGGGGTGGTGGCCAAGTGGTTAACGCACTTGGTTTCAGTGCAGAAGGTTCCGGGTTCAAATCCCACCCCTGTCACATTTCTCCATGTAATGTGGAGTTGCGTCAGGAAGGGCATCTGGCGTAAAACCTATGCCAATTCAA